>NC_080671.1:203798896-204098896 GCF_030247195.1 Topomyia yanbarensis | reverse complement strand
TCCCAGTGACCTTACACTCACATGTAGTTTTCCGTTTAGAACTTTCACTGTGAGAATTCCTCTTCGCGAGGAATGGCTGTCTGGCTGGATGGAGCAACAGCTTGGAGAATACGTAGTTTGTTATACTGACGGTTCATTGTTGGAGGGCCGAGGCGGTGTTAGTGTCTATTGTCGTAAAATGAGATTAAACCAATCTCATACGCTTGGTAGATACTGTACCGTACTCCAAGCATCGGTACATAAACAGAGAATTTGCGGTGAAATAATCTATTTTTGCTCTGACAGTCAGGCTGCCCTGTAAGCACTTAATAATCGCATGTCGAACTCAAGTCGAAGAACTTAGCATTTCAAATGCTAGCTACCTTCTACGGGTACCCGATCATTCCGGTATTACTGGTAATTAATGGGCAGATGAATTGGATAGAACGAACACGCGACTGCGACTGACTTCGATGGTCCAGAACGTAGGGGTTAGGTTTTTTTTTTACGTAAAATCTGTATGCAAAGTTTGAAAGAAATCGGTTAAGTAGTTTTTGAATGGCAGGTAACACCGCAAATCATGTTTTTCCAGAGACGTCCTACAAAAAGCTTCGTCACCAAGTCGTTTGTCAATATTTTTGCATAAAAAATACAGTATACTATTGAAATGATACACTATAATATACGAAAGTTTTAATCAATTCGCTTCACGCAAAGTCTAAAAAATTCGCAAAAAAACTTTTTTTTTCACGCTGAAATGATGCAGAAGTGATATTATCACGAAAATGATAACGAAAGCCAGAAAATACCCTTTAACCATCTTTTTAGAGTTTGGAACTACCGTGCGTAGCTTTTATCTCAAAATTGACACCAAAATTAGAAAGTATTTTCATGAAAATTATGTCAGTAGTGGGTGTCTGAAACTTTGTAGAGTAAATATATGTGATAAAAATTCATTATCTCATCATATTCAGAAAATAATTTTCGGATCACCTAGCAATAACCCTAATACCATCCTGGCCTGTGTTAAGTCAAGCAGCATTTCGAAATACATGTCCAAAAAACGCTATTGCAACCAATGTACCACAACAATTGTCCACATCAGTTTATTTTTGAGAACTCTAATAGTAATCGAAGGAAAGCAAAAATCTCTTAGGTTTCTATATTAATGGTAAGTTATCAAAAAATGAATTTTGGCGTGAAAAATACCAGAAAAAATTCTAGTGCTTAGTTCGGCTTGGTTTAATGTAGGCCAGGCATGCACAAGAACGGTGCTGCTCCGTGTCCTATTGCTGTACACTGACTCATAATGTGTCAGCGTTAAATTCATTGAGCTAGTGCTTGCGCTGGTTTCCGATGAGCTAGAGTTAGCAATTAGCACGAGCACCGATGAGCGAGAGCCCTCGCTAGCACAGTGATAGCTAGCACGTTGCACGGATCTATAGCTCAGCTATAGCAAAGCAGAATATAAAAAAACAACGCGTTAGTGTGAGTAATGATGCCTGCGTCATTTTTTCAGCATCCTGTCGCACATTCACCAACGCATAGTTCTTGCTTTGTCCTATTCTTTCGTTCCACAGCTTACTATACTGCACCGTTCTGGCTCATCGGACAAGCTTACCGTGCCAGCTCATTGAGTTAACTCGTGCTAGCTCACTGAGCTAGCTCACCGAGCTCGCTCGTGCCAGCTTACCGAGCTGGCTCATGGTGCTAGCTTATCGTGCTAACTCGTTGTGCTAGCTATTCGAATCCTACAGCTCGAGCACGCAGGTTACCTAGCACGAGCGGTGCCAGTGCTTATTGCTTTTGGTTCGCTCAAAGCGGCCGCTCAGCTCGTGTTAGGCTTTCGTGCTGTGCTTCATGCATTCCTGATGTAGGCCATCTGAAAATGGCTTATTTGATACTGATTATAATAATTATTTGTCCTGAGGACATCGTAGCTCTAAAATATCATGTTTAGCTAGAAATATCTTTGTCTTTACAAATTGTGCATTCGGACCACTGTGCAATGACTGAACCAACTAGTTTCGAGTGAAAAGCCTTATACGACAAGTAAATGCATTCAATTTGTTTAGGGTTATGATTTTTTATTCCTGTGGCATGGGCGATTTTGCAAAACACTATGTTTCCCGCTAATTTCATGCATCGACTCGCAAATCTTGAACAGAAAGAATTGTGAAATCAGTCCAATGTTGCTGGAGATGAGACTGTATATCGACACCGAGAGAGAAAACGATTAATAGAATGCGACCTTCTTAGTGGGCTGACTGCTTTCTTTAGTTTGTCCAGTTTCGTGTTAGTAGCGACGCCAACTGGGTAAAATCAGGAATTTTAACCCTCCATTCTAGTAGGGGATCAGCCATAAATGACTTAGCATTTTATGAGTGATTTTTAACACCCCCTCCCCATCGTAGCATTTCGTCACAAATCTCTAAATACCCCCCTGGTAATTACGCAGCTCGACGGTAACTCTCCCCCTCTTTGTCCCCGTAATTTTTTTTTAAATAAAAAACGATTTTAGTTGTTCCCCTTTAAAAAAGCTACGTAGCATGGCATGACCCCCTAACCCCCTGTCGTTACACATCATCACAAAATACAAAACTCCCCCTCTCCCATAATACTACGTCATTTATGGATGGTCCCTAGCTGGGGCCATTAATTTTATTTTCTATGGATGACAAGTAACAAACAGAACGACTTTAAAACATCTGACCAAAGCTCGTTCGCGATTGGTTACAGCTAATTTGATGCATCGAGTGGCCAATGTTGAGCTGAATAAATTGTGAAATCATTCGAAGGCTGCGGATAATAACGATATGACATTTCATGAATGAATGCTTAAGCATTCGAATTTTCTCTGATCCTCCACAAACCAATAAACTCAAAGATACATGCATTGATCTCGTGTTTGTCACTTACGTCAATGTAGAAAGCCGCACTTATTTCGCACTTTTCATATCACAGACCAATACTTTGTTTGATTGACCTAGTGGTTTAAATAAAATCTGCAATATACAACACATGTTGAAATTATAACCGGTTAACGACCTACACCAACCATATCAGAATCGAATTCACGAGCAACAGATTAGCCTGAACGTGGAGGGCAGAAGTCAGATGCATCCAACGATCGTCGAAACCAGCGAAACACCCATCAAATTCATCGCCAACGTCAAAGGTTCTTTTCAAAGACACCATAACTGTCATAAAGAGCAATTAAAAAATTTCCCGCTTAAACGTGAGTCCGTCGAATACCGTTTGATTTGTATCAACAGTCCGAAGTGTAGTCACGACACTCCGATTATGTCACACACGTTATACACACCCATTTTTTCGTTTTTACAGTTACATGTTTCTTAATCGCGATGATATCAGACCCAAAAAATGAAAATTGCTTTATAACTTGATTTAAAGAATAAAGAGCTCAGATATTAATACAGTGTATTATGGATACCAATATTGGACCGTAAACATATTGGTAAATTTTAACAATGTATCGATTACATGGATCTTTTAGCATAAAATGAAAAAAATTGATCAAAATCAAGCAACAATATTTTTCTATGGACACAATCTGACTGCTGTCAGTTCACAATCATATTATGGACAATTAAACTGTAAAATTGATTTACCGATAAAACTGTCCACGACTTTTACGGAAGAAGCGAAAACAATTAAATCACAGAGCACCGACAGCAAAAACGTTCCGGCCAAGGCATGTTATTGAAATATAAATGAGTGTAAAAACTGCACCTCAGTGCCTGGCCGAAGAGTGCATGACAGGAAGAAATGCGGGATAGAGCTCAGCAAACAGTCTACCAGCACAGCGCGAACTTCAACAAAGCGGCGGCGGAAAATCAACGTCAAATATGGGTTAGTTGTGGGAAGCTAACTAACCGTATTTCCACACGAGGTATTTATGCAAACTATAGAGATACCACCACCAGCAAGCGAAGAAAGGTCATAAGTAAACAACGATCGTATGCACACCACCTAACGGAAAAGCGATGATTCGTTTGGCTTCCGAGCACGTTATCCAGTTCACCCACACCGAGGTTGCTCCACCATGGGAGGCACTCACTTTGCCATTTTAATTTTTCTACCCTGTGTGCGGTGTGAAGCTTACCATCAAGGACCCTCGACAAACGAAGAGTGTGCTGCATAGCATTGCATTTTGAACTGCTTTGCTCGCTAAGATAGCACTTACCTGCACAGAAAAAATAATACCAAGCATGATGAGGGAAAATTCGGTTCTACTTTTTCAATCTATCTTGCAATGCTGTTACCACATCACGAAACCAGAGCAATGGTTTACTCTACTCAAGTGCGTACGTTTTACAGGGTTTCACAAAGATTCACTGCTTCGAGATATGGTGGCACTGGCTGTGTAGTCCTACTAAAAACTTTGAGGCGATGCTAAGCGAACTAGTAATTTTGGGATATACAATATTTTATATTCAATGCGGTTATTTGACATTTTTCAAGCTTCTAAAAATAGCATAAGAGATACTGCATTTGTCCCGTACGTAACTGATTCGAATCACATCATGGTAATGTAATGGTTGAAATGTTTGTTTATGAGCTTTTCTCCAAGTTTTACTATTTATGCAATGTACTCCTTAAGACGATTTCCTAGTGATTTGTTAGTTTGTCGAATATAAGCTGTGTCAAAGTGAAGACATGATCTTTTTGTATACCCCATTGAATCGTAAGTGAGTAGAGTCCCAAAAAATCCAAATCTGAACCTGGTATCATCACTACGAAGTATATGGTACTTCTAAGTGAATGAATCGTAACAGTAGAGACTGTTACGATTGTTGTCCAAGCGTTCTAATTTGCGCTTATTAATTAGAATAACATTTAAAATTGCCATGATGCTTGAAAACATTATTTCGAAATATCCATACCATGGAAAAAACCTACAGCATAAAATACTTTTTACTTACAGTATGTAAACCCCTGCCACAAAATCACTAAATATTCAATATTAATGACAAAACCGTTTATAGAAACGTTTTTATTCGTATGTTTTATTGAGATCATCAAATGCATTACAAAAATACTTGCATTTTTCTTTTTATGAGAATCTATTGAACTATTGAAAATAGTAGTAGGTAATGAAAAGGCGAAAAAAAGTTTATCCACCCTAATTTATCTAGTTACATTTTAACGTACACATACTAGTTAGTTATTTTATTTAATGTAAACATTGTACACGACAGCTATATCGTTACTGGAATTGCAAAAGCATAAAAATTATTCAGATTTTTGGACAAAATTCCAAATAATGTAGATTTTTTAGCTATTCTAAATTGCATAATGAAGCTTCATCAAACCTGGATAAAAAATGGCAACGAAATTTCCGGAAAATGGTTTCATGAAAACCGAAAAATCACATATTTTACTGTAAAATTCGCTCACTTTTCTTCAAAATCATAGGCAGAAATCGTCTTCAGTTTTCTGTGGTTCATTGACAGGCTACACATATTGTACATTCGCATAAAAAAATCAAGTCAATTCGTTGGTTAGTTTTTGAGTTATCGGGTTCACCAATTTGAAGAACGCGGTTTCAAGAAAAACGTTATTAAAGGTTGCCCATAACAAATTGCATCACGGAAAAAACACTGTAGAAAATGACCCATTAGGTATTTTCTCTTGAAAATTTGGGTAAAAGTAGTTTAGAGTGCATTGTTTACACTGATTTTTTTTTCGCTGTAAGTTTTTCGAAAATTGTTGCCGATAGATTGAAATCAGTGTGTGTTATAGCAAATAAGAGCGAGGAATGCATAGCTGTTTAAAACAAAATAAGTTCAGCGTGGGGAGTGGGCGTAGCGTATTGGTAAATCGATTGCCTTGTACGCAGCGCACCTGGGTTCGGGTCCCGACCCCGCACATAGGGTTAGAAATTTTTCCTAAGAGATTTTTCTAACCCGAAGAGGCGAATGACCTTAAGGTTAAAACCTCTATAATTGAAATAAAAAAAAAAAAAAAAAAGTTCAGCGTGGCCAACAAGATCGCGGGAGACTATTCTAGAGGTTCAATACTAACAATTAAGCGAATAAAAAAGAAGTCTATCTTTTTTGTGCACTACACCAGACGCCTCCCTTAATGTAGTACTCTACGTTTTCCACTTAAACTATCATAACACACGAACAAAACGAACCATGGTTTCCAAATTTCTAGAAACATAATTGATTAACCTTTAAAAAAATTAAAAAATTTGGTTGAATACAAAAAAGTTACCCTAAAAAATAGGGAGAACGTATAAATGTAGGACGCACTGTACCAACAAAGCATAAAGTCGTCCAAATATCGCAGAGGTAGTTCGAATTCCAGAAACTGATCTCGACGATGGACGTCATCCACACAGTCATCGTGCGCCAGCTGGGTTGCGATCGCCGTTGCACAGAATGTAGGTTCCGGACTATTTGTGCAAGATTCTGATAAGTTAGCAGAACCGAGTACTGCTCTACGAGACGAACATGAGAGAGAGGGAGATTAGGGTAATTATCTACAACGGAGTGTTAACATTGGAACTGCCCAGAGGAGTCGAGATCGTTAGCTTTGCAGATGACGTTGATAGCGGAGACATTAGGCAAAGCTGGATGGCTGATGTCAAGCTACAGCTGGCTCACCACAAGACGGAGCTGGTAAGGAACCGAAAAAAAATCAAGCGTGTCGTGAACAGCGTCGACGGACACTCAATTACATCGATGCGTGCACTGCAGCACCTGAATGTTATGATCGACCGTTCGATTTGAGATGGACGGTTTTCAATTTGTTTTGTACCCGCACCAGACCCGAACCCGAGAGCTTGAAAATTGAAAAACCCGAACCCGGCCCGAGCCCAAACATTTTTAAATTGAAAAACCCGAACCCGACCCGAGCCCGAACATTTTCAAATTGAAAAACCCGAACCCGACCCGATCCCGAGAATGAAATTTTTCTAAAAGCCAGCACGACCCAAACCAGAAAATTTATAATTTGATAAACCCGATCTGAACCAGACTTGTTGAACGCCGAATTTGTAATGTTTTGAGAAACTTATAAATTGTCGATGACTTAACTGAAAAGTAGGATATACCAGCGGCTAACGCATTGGGAAACAAAAGGCGTAATGATGACAGATTCAAACAACATTGCCCGTCGTACTTAACCAAAGTTTCTAACTCTTTTAGTGAAATCTATTCCTGCAGGAATAGTTTTGTATAATTTACTACATGTATGTATCGTATGTATTAAATTAAGTTATATCAAATGGCAATTCGTATTCGACAGTTTACACGACGTAACCCGCTATACTAATTGGTTCGATCAAATTTGTGTCGAAGGGTGTCAATCAAGATTTTCTGACGTGTTCTTGGTGTCACATCATTAGCTAGTACGGTATTCGACGTCTCCAATGGAGTTCTCGGAACAACTCCAAAAGTCTACAAGTCCGCTATTGGTTTGAACAGAACACACAATATTTTTACGATCAATTCCTTTAGATCGTTGAAATTCATGTATTTTCAAGAAGGAAACCGGATCATGCAACGGTTCAGCCCGGTGACAATCTAACAGAAAGTGCTTGTTTCATGTATGTACCACTGATGTGATAGTGGCGCTAGTATACCATTACCATATTAGTGCAATCGTTGCTCATAATCTTAAGGAATTGATCGTAAAAATATTATGTGTTCAGTTCAAGCTATTAGCAGATTTTGTATTGTCTTTTTCAAATGTTACTTAATTCGATGCCATCTAAGTACCATCAAATTTGTGAATTCAATACATGGGAATTGTCAAATTGCTCCCGGGCTGCACCACCATTTAAGTCAATGGATCGCAACTATGCTAAGAATATACAAATCATGCTGTATTTAAATTTAATTATCATTTTAATTCATGATTCTGCCAACAATATACATAATAATCTTAATATATTGTAATTGTAAGTATCAAAGTAAGTATCAAAACGTACTGCTATTCAGCGCACTCGTGACACTTTTGAAAACTTTTCGAATGCTTGCGACTGCCAAAAAGACCAATCAGGACCAGATCAATAGATAGTTTTGTATTGTCTCTACTTCCCATAGATTTCCACTCGCTTGAACCAATATTTTCCTACCAATTTTCTTTGACTTGGTTTATTGACGATTAACATGAAAAATAAATCCCAAAGGGATTATAGATGCGAAACACTTATTGTTGAATGCTCTCTCGTGACTGCTCGATCAAAAAATAAGATAATTCGGACTTTTTGCGAATCTGAAGAGAAGAAATTTTTTAAATGAATAAAAAATACAATATTTGCCTATGGGGACGGGCATAGCTTAGTTGGTAAATCGCTTGCCTTGTACGCAGCTCACCTGGGTTCGAATCCCAACCCCGCACATAGGGTTAGAGATTTTTCTTAGGAGATTTTTCTAACCCGATCAGGCGAATGACCTTAAGGTTAAAACCTCTATAATCGAAATAAAATAAAAAAAAAATTGACTATCAGAAATAATGACAAATTCTAGCGATTCAGAGGTGGTAAAATTTAATACGGTTATATGTGACAATAATTCACGAAGTAAAGTTAGGTACTACAAAAAGAGACTGGGTGTTGTGTATAGACGTAAACAGCGTCAAGAAATGGTTGGGTATGATCTGTTCAAAACCCGAACCCGACCCGAATCAGAAAATTCCAAATTCGAAAAACCCGAACCCAAAAGTTTAAAATTTCAAAAACCCGGACCCGACCCGAACCCGACGGGTTTCGGATCGGGTTCGGGTTCTGTACTGGGCTGATGCACTGAACTTAAAGCGGAACCGGAAGAAGTTGACAAGCACGTTTCGCCTAATGCTTGTTCGTGTCGCGAGCGTGTACAAAATGATACCGTCAGAGGCGATATGCGCCATTGCCGGGATGATTCCCATCTGCATCGGTTTGCACATGCTTTGCCTGGAGTGTGTGAACGTGCAAGAGACACAGGGAGACGTGGTCTTCGAATGCCCTAGGTTCGACAAAGTTGGGAGTTTTGCTGACGATATCGTTGAAGAGATGTACCACGATGAGCAAACCTTCGATGCGATGAAGGGACCAACAAAACAGCGCCGCTGACAAAAAAGCCACCGTGGGACAATAAACCGGATTCGGTAAAAACTTCGCCTCTGTGGAGCTCTCCGCCGAAGTAGACTAGATTTCCAGCAGAGAATTAGTTGAGTAGTACGCCACGCAACACCAGGTTCGAGTCATCGGGGTGCCAGCGAACCGCAAGCCTGGTTCAACCAGAATCGCCGGACCGACCTCGACACCCTATAGGCTATATCCACCGCCGGGGAATAGCGTAGATCACATCGAACAGCCAGCAGCGGGTCGATAGGGCGCCAGTGAACTGGAAGCTACGCTCCACCCGGAATCGCTGGACAGACCTCGGCGCCTACTGTTTGGCCCGTTCAAAAAGCTAGGTCCACCGTCGGCGACTACATAGAGTAGATCGGGATGGCTCACGAAACAAGCGTTGGTATCGGGATAAATTAACCGCTGAGGAATTCACTGCAGGATAGTTGGCTCACGGAACAGATATCCTTACCAAGAGGAATTCCACCGCCGGGGACTCTCAGTCGGAGTATTCACCGCCGGATACTATCCAAGTAGATCTCGACAAAGCCGGAACTAAATTGCTCAGAAAAGGGGGTATCGGTGTCGGGAGAAATTTCTCCGTCAGGGAACTCTCGGTAGGTGTAGGATGAGTTCACAGCAGGGGACTATCCGAGTAGATCATGATAAGGCAGAGATCATGACTCACGGAATCAGGAGCTAAATGGCTCATGAAATCAGTAGCTAATGGGCTCACTGAGACGACAGCTAAATGAAATCAGTAGCTAATGGGCTCACTGAGACGAGAGCTAAACGGCAAAGTAATAGATAGGGACGCAAAGCAAGAGAAGAGTCGAAAGTTACAGGGCTCAAAGGTCGTGCCATTACCTGGATCAAGCGAGGCTCCGAGATAGCTGAGGAAAACTTGTGAGTAAAAGAAAGATGTGCGACGAAAGCTCAGCGAGCCGCCCTCCCCACGAAGTAATACCAGTAATACCTTGGTATTGTTTCATGGGGAAGAAGGGCGAAATAAGAGGAAGGTGTGTTTTTAGTGGTTAGGCACGAAAGTGAGTCGTAAGTCCCACACAGCCCCAGTACACCACGGACCAGACTTTTGAAGTTCATTAAACCACACTTAAAAACGCACACACCGAATTGGCCTCGTCACTTGGCTGCTTGGCTCGGTTTTGGGAGAAATATCTCGCTGAGAAATTCTCCATCGAAAAAAAAACTAGATATATCGTCGGAGACTAGACAGAGTAGCTCGCGAAAAAGCGGCTCCTACGAAGCGAGCCTGTGCTGGTTTTACTAATATCCTATCAAAGACTAAATATTTTAGTAAAAATACTCTCAGCCCAACTGGAGTGCCAACCGCCACATCAGGATCGAAGTCAGTAACATCCTGATTAAGGTTAACTGGTCATGGCGAACATCAACGGACAGGACACGGATCACGAATTGGACGGCGACTTTCGGCTGACAAGCGTGCTGTTCAACTCCCCGAGTAAGGTAGAATGACACCGATTTGAAATGGCGAGTACGTTAACAACATGGCTGCATCCGTCCCGTTAAAATCTTCGCAGGGTACGTTCAAAATTCGTCGTGGTGGTACTAGGTTCGGATGGATTTCCCAAGATTTTATGCCGATCCGGATCGGAACACTACCTCCATGAATGATAGTGTCAACCCTAGCATGGTCTCCCTACTTGCATAGATCAGCATGATATCACAAGAAAGCGACTACGTACAACGAGTGGAGATAGCGGCCCGCAGTTGGGATCCAATATATATTCAGGAAGAGAAAGAAATTCACATGAAGTAGGCGCGGCGAATCCCTTCGCCAAAAGATATTTAACGAGGTCACCAGTGCAACAGCACCACGACCAGAAGAAACAGCAGCCACAGTTTCAACAACAGAAGCCGCAGCCGCAATCGCAGCTTCAGGAGAAGCGCCAAAATCAGGAGGGCAGCTCCTGATTGAAAGTACCATGCTTGCCGAGTGTAATAGCAGCTAAAAAGCTGGGGGACGAACTGCACAACTACTCTGCAAAATGAGTAATGTGCACAAGGACATCAAGGTACTGGTTCAGAAGATACAAGAAAACCGCGGTTTGGCCGTCAAGGAATTGAGAACCCTGGAGCAAAAAGCGGAGTTAACCGAGAAGGAGTCGTCGATGCCCAAGAAATCCTTGGAAATAAGGCGAACATTGGTACAATCAAAAGTGAGGGAAATTTACGAGGTGAAAGACAAACCACAGGGAACGGAAACCGTGTTCTTCTCTACGCCGAAGAAACTAAGATCTTCACCAGGTGATATGAGACCAGCGGGTTTCGAGAAACACAAGGAGGATGGTCTGACTGTTTTGAGCGTTTCCTGCATCCATCCCAAGAATATCTCTGACTAAAAGCCTAAACTAGCTCTCGCATTTTAGGTATATTTGTAAAACATAACTGCAAAAACTTATCAAATTGACTTAAAAAAGCGCATAAAATTTGACTATAGTGTAAATTGTTTCTGATTACAACAAATCATCCAATCCTGGAGACAATAATCCACCACTTGAACACGCTCGTTCAAACCTAGATGAATACAAAGATTCGACTCTTTTCAGAGCCAACTGAAAATCCGGCTGATGTATTTGAACTAACCACCCATCACTCGGTATCTGACAATCTGTGTGCGTTATGTTGGTTTGATTTTGAGTATAGTTCATTTCCCAGCCATTTTATTATCATCCCCCAATGTTTCAAAAATTCATACTGTGTCCCAATCCCCACTTGCATTAGTATACGGTTATTAGTACAAGTTGCTATGCTCTAGCGTTGGATTTGTTCAACCCCCTCCGAGCCGTGGTATGGAGGTTTGGAATGAGAGCTTCGTTTTTCATATTGAATAGCGGCAGGGCAACCGCGTTGTCTAAGGCTAAAAGTGCATAATTTTAAAGACAGCAAATAATTCATGAACAACCAGTCTATCCCTGACACTCACCCACACATATACTGACATACGGTTTACGCTATAGTGAGCTAGCTAGCTTTCATAAAAGCATTGACAACGTAAAAGGAATCGCATAAGCCTGTGTCATAGTGGAACAACGTTCAAAACAATCATCGCCACAGTCGCCGTTATTATCGTGCTGAGGACAGTTGTGTAGAGTACAAAAAGAGAAAAATTAATGTTACTGCCTAGTACGAGAGCGAGAGCTGACAAAAAGTGATGCTCGACATACATGGAAATGATATCCGTCGGTTTCCACAGTGGAATTTTCTTACTGTTGCTGCCCTTTTCACCATCATCGGCGGTGTTAGCGACAGTGCAGTGTTGGCAACGTCATTAGTCTGATATGAAGCTTTACCGTTTATAATGGCATTAATTAGCATGCTTTGTAGAAATTATAGCCTGGTTCAACCAATCATTCGCTGTTTATACCATTTGTTCAAAGAACTAGGACTGTAAAGGGTGCGCGGAATAAAATTGCATCACTTTTACATTGCTATAACTTTATTTATATTAGATATTTTCTATTGGAGTTTTGGTTAAAATTAGTTCAATGTGTATTGTTTACTTTGTGTAAGTTTCACTAGCAATTGTTCACCCATTGCGAAAATGGAGTCAGAAGAACATCACTCTCACCATGCCATTAGCAAGAGCTGGTAATGGTCCAATCTACGGTAAGTCGTGCTTTAAAACGGCATAACGCACGTATAACCTTCGATACGAAGGTAAAAAATGGATCTCTGTACAGACTGAAGGATCTCAGCGGGTCGTCTATGCTTTCAAGAGGAATCCAATTGTTCAGTGAGCGATGTGTTGAAAAAACTACATTTAACAAAACTTTTGCGCGACATACAAAAAACATGCAGGACTACACATTTACAATATCCAAAGGGCGATGAACGGCAGAATACAGTAGGGAAATCACGTACGCGGAAGCTCTGCACTCAACTGTTTACGAAATCGCATTGTCTCGTCGTGTATGACGAGACTTGTGTGACAGCAGATTTCCGGCAGCTTCCAGGGCTCCTTTCTTCACTGCTCATCATAAGTTGGAAGTTCCCGAGCAGAAGATATCCAATTTGCCAAAATGTACATGATTTGGCAGGCAAATTCATTCGTTCATTGCGACTCGGTGGAACAGTCAACGAACCAGTAGACCCAGGGGGTAATACAATAGGGGCAGACTAATCTTGCCACGTGTGTGCAAAGAAACACCATTAGTGGCTGCTCAGATACTTTAAATTGCTATTATTTAAGCTGGTCTTATTTAAGCTGGTCAAAATTCCAACAAGGAAGGCACCAGTCAAGTTACAACATTCGGTGGATACCGCGTGTCGTGGTGGATGCAGCCTATCGGCATATGTCTCCGTTGTGAAACACAAAGTGTGGCGAGGATCGGAAACTTTCTCTAGGCAAACAAATCGTACAACAGAAATTGTCGAATCACAAAACAAATCCGAACAAAACCAGTGGAATATCAAGCCAGACTTAAATGATTCATTTCAGAACTAAATCTAGAGAAATTCAACGGCAGGAGTTTCAACGACACGTCGACAAAGGTCGGACAAAACTTAAAAAAATATCGATATTCGGAGATATCATATTCTTTTATTTTTGCAGGTACATTGAAGAATATCCTACCAAATTTGCCGAAGAATTGAATACATTTTGTATTCTTGTTGAAACTTCAAAAATCAAGGCGAAAGATGTTACCAGAACAAATCTCCATACAGGAAAAAGGATTGCATTAGTTTGAATTTACAGAATTCGGAACAATCTAGTATTTACGTTATATTCAATATTTGATCCTTTATGTGGGGAATCAAGTCGTAAAACATATTTAAAAAGTACAATGGAGACACTTTGTAGTTTGTGTCAAATGTGATTAGGAATAGCTTTGACTCAAGGCTTTAGAAATTAGGAATAACTTTGACAAAGGCTTTGAGTGCCAACAGAGAAAATTGTTAGCATAGTTTAATTTGCTCGTAGAAAGTAATTCAATTTTTAGAGATATGATATCGTAACAATGAGTCAAGTGACATGTACTTAAACTTATTAAATGTTTACTAATGGCACTTGACGTAAGTTCTTTCGGATCGTAACGTAGCGACTGAAACAAAAACACGCCCTTTAGTGTTTTTATTTCAATCGCTAGGTTACAATCTGAAAGAAATTACGTCAAGTGCCATAATTTCAGTCGTACATTACACGGGCTATGAAAGACAAACATTGAATTAGCTTTTCAAGTAACCTAGTATAGGTTGTAGGTCTAGTCAAATGCAACACAAAACTACGTTTGACCAATTTTGTATATCCTAAAAATCTTGATTAATAGCAAAAAAAGTTTTCTGGAACCTTCGGCACAAAAAATTAGGTATATTGTTATTCTCATCCTATACCACGTTTTACGCTATAACTTCAAAATATTGATTTACAGCAAAAAATCAACTTTCTCGGAGCTCCGGCTTCAAAAAATTCGCCACGTTATCATTTTTCAGTCAATTTTAGATTTTTAACCGTTCAGGAGTTTCCAGCGGTATGCTATATTATGCTTATTGTAAGAAATGCTGTGCTCTTATGAGACAAGATGAAAATGGCAATTTTTGACGATTTTGTTTATGAAAAATATGCATTTGGATCAAAATTTTTCCAAAGGCACGTCTTAGTTCTAATGCGTTATCGAAATAATATTAAATTCCGCGTCCAACGCTATTACTATTGCTGATCGTAGAAATCGGTCAAAAAATGGTGGAGTTATTTAATTTTTCCAGAATAAGGAATTGCCTCACTGAAAGCCATTCGATGAAAAAAAAATAACAAAACAAATTTTTGTTTTTCTATTTAGTTGATTTCAACACAAAAATTAAAAACGTAACTAAATTTTCCTTTAATTTTGCAAGATTCTAGCTGGGCGTAACGGTTACGCAGGTAGGTTGCTGTCTTAGCCTGGAAAGCTTGTTTTAGCCTGGACGCAACTACCTGTACCAATATACAAATAACAGAAATTCAACTGTCTTCACTGTCGATTTTAACTAGTTTATCTTTTAAAACATTTAAATAAAGGGAAGAATTCAATTGATATTTTTTACATGTATACTACTGAAGGTTGAAAGTATTGCGAAAATTGCAAAAAAAAAATTCTATTTCGGATTTAGTTGATTATATCGTAAAATTTCAATCATAAATAAATTTCGAAATATGCAATATAATTATTTTGCATTTTTTGAGATGCCAAACTAGATGCGGAATAAGAATGAAATTTGTTTGTAGTGCTGGCTAACTAAATAAAAAAGAAATAAAAATTGTGCCTTTCATCCGAAATTGAAATCATCAATCAATTACAAACAATCCTTAAATACCTTTGGCCATTTCGTCTCTTTTAAGGGTGCAGTTCATAAAAAGATAATATTATGAAAAACATAATTCAATATTATATTCACGTACGAATTACTGGCATACGGAGTATTTCAACAATTTAATTGCATACCTTCATCCGTTGGTCAGAGAAACAAAACGTTTGAAGTATCCTATGTTGCATTTTACGATGAAGCAGTTTAATTCAACAATGAGATCAGTTGAGTTTCATTCGTTTGTGTCTTGGTTGAAATGGTAATGTAACGGCATATGCAATTGTGTCCGGACTGAAACAAACGTTACAAGCTTAGAAAAGCGTTTCAAGCTTTACCTCAGGTAGGCTTTTGAAGTTTTGTGCTAAGCTGAAACGTTCGTGTCCACACTGAAACTGACAGCATCAAACCAACAGCGCTGGATTATTGTTTTCAGCAAAAACTTAGTTCGCCCAAATATCAACTAGACGAAACCAAAAAATTAACTAATGTTTTGGTTGAAATTGTGAAAAATCGGTTTTCCGTGCTTACATTACCCTTAAGGCCAGGGGTGTACGTGGAATTGCTGTGCTCTATGTTTTAGATTCAAAACTTTAAGCACCGTAAAAATGAACCGGATGAGTTCGTGATTCCCAGGAATTCAGATTTCATGATATATCATGGTTTTGGAACCATTCGCTGATTTGACCCTGGAGCGGACATTCTGGAGCAGGTTACCGTGTGGTCGTGAGTGGCTGTTCCCAGGATTAAATTGCCATATGGTCGCACAACGATATTCTACCGGGGATCAGATGCCTTCATAAGGTTTATTTTCACAGATGCCAAATTTCTAAATCCAAAATATCCAAAAGTGTCCACATCAGTTCCAAAATGCCATAGTTACGATCTTTTTAGTTGACTGATACCCGGGTACTATTGTCGGCCTGTTGAAGGTGTATTTTTGTTGGACACACAACGGTTAATCATCATTAGTGGGTTGATTTTCACAAAACCAAATGGGAACACGGCTGTACTCTAGAAGGATGGAATAGGTACTATAATTGAAGCAAAAATAGCTAGCAATCAAACCAAATAACGGTCATTTACGCCCCAATAATGAAATAGTCCCCACATCCATCCTTTCGGAACCGTACTACTCTTATCTATGAAAAAAGCTATAATGGAATATTCTTGTTGGTTGCTATCGATTAAAATCTCCAACGCGAGAGACGACATACCACTTAATAACCATTAAGCTCACTTGATTCGGAAATAAATATCGTCAGTTTTTGCAGAATGAAAATGAGGAACGAGTTTGCTTTTGCAACCCGCAAATGTATACCGATCATTCTGTTGGACCAACAGACGATGTCACATCTGGGAGAGCACAATTTGGGAATATTTTATGTAACCTTTGGGAAAACGGCGAAAACAGTTTCACACAGATACAGGCACGTTCTCACTCGTATATAGAAATTTGCGGATAGAGCTGTAATCTGACTTACTTCGCTGGAGCGGTAGGACATGTCGGGTAGATTTCCATCTCATCTAATATTCGGCATGAATCCGCACGAACAAGATCACAAAATTAACAATATCGACACATTTCCACCGGCTCACCTAAACCGAAAGGTAACAACGCCTATCATCACTTTCCACATCTCTTTCCGTATCTACTCACAGCAGCATTTTACTAGGCACCTCCTAATATGCCCTTGTCCTTCTCACACCTTCGCACAGCTTGGGAGGAAAAACACTTGATGCCCGATCGGACCACGACCCCGGTAAGTATAAATGCGTCCAAAACGGCTGAGATCTCAAATGTAACTGATACAGAGCAGAGCGATTGGAAGAAATCCCATCTAGGACTCGTTCTCTTCGTTGAACGGGTGTACCAAGGACATGCGCTTTCCGGTCAAAACAAGCGGGAGCGTTTCACTGATAAATCTAGCTCTCCACAAAGTGTACCGGGCGCCGTTAGCGAACATGTGATTTTAGGCGCACGTGCGAGAGTAAACAACACAACCATGAATGAGGTCCTTGGTTTTGTGGTGGGAACTCGTAATCCTAGTGGATGGTGGTACGGTGGGTTTCCCATACAGAAATTGAATGATTTATGAGATTGTTTATCATATTTGGTTATTTGTGCATGCTAACTTGTTCCAACGAAGATACTTTTCTCAATGTTTACGTTTAATCGATTGATTCTAATTTTCTGATATGGTCAGCGTAGCCCATGTTCCAGATTTATTATCAATTTTCGAGATTTTTCACACCTGGTTAAGCCAGACATTTCGTCAAATTTTGTTGATTTTGCCAGATGTTTTCAGATATTCTGAAATATTAAATTTACTTCAGGATAACATGTCTAATGATCGATTTGTCTCTGAGAACCTCTTCTCGAATTATTCAAATTCGTTGATATGGCAGGAGATAAACTAGGTTCGATTTACAATATCTGCGACGATCCGATATCAAAGACACTTTGTCTTTAAATGTATTACTAAACTGAAACATTTTGTTTTGTAGCATTTTTCCAGGACATACAATTTTATTTGCAGAGCAGAAGATCTTAGTAAATTGTTATTTTTCAATCGAAACAATATAAAAATTCCAGAAGTTAACTAACTGCTTACCGCTTTGTTGTACCAACCTGTTTAATTTATTAGCCTGGCCATTTTCGCAACATCACTTGATCTCGAAGAGCACTGGACTGAAATAGTTTTCCTTTAGCTCAACAAAAACGCCTGTAAAGTTGAAACCGATCCAAGAAAAATTAATGGACCCGAAAATGGATTGAAGTGAACCAAAGGCAATTTTTTCCTTATATAAACTATTTCAAAACCACAAAATTAATACGAAATTGCATATACAAAATTTTGATTGCGACGAGAAATAAATTACAAAATTTGAATTTCGCGCGAGGTCAATCATTCCTAACCAGGGGGTGGCATCCCTATGTCGATGTACAGACGTTGACAGTAGTGAACATATGGTGGGCCCAGCCGCTGAGGCTTCATGCTTTCCATGCTCTTGCATCGGGCTGTTTTAGTTTTAACAAAGGAAAATGTATATTTTTACCATTTTTTTGTTACGAATGCGGCCATTCATATATTCGCGGACCGTCATTCTGATCTTTAGTTTTCGGTGTACGGATCACATTCTGACAGGGAGATAGTTACCCCATATCATTAGAGTTTCCGGTCATGTCGCCATGGAACGTTTTGTCTAGTGGATATGGAAGTTATTTTTAAATTTTATTATTTTTTTAATAATTAACAAGGACCTATATTGTTGGTACCGAGGATAGAAACTTCCGGACGATCCTGATTCATGATAGCGCGAGCGCGGGAGTTTGTAGGTTGACGCTTGAGATCGCGTTGGTAAGTTTATGAGTGCTAAGATTTTCACCTTATCACCGGGGTGTAATCACGTTTGCGAGTTCGTGGGCGTAGGTTGCTTGGAAAATCGCGGGGGGCTCTAACGTTTGTGCGCTAACGTGATTTTATAACATGTGTTCTTGAATGGTCGCGCGAACCGTGAGTCTGATATTAAATTTCCGGTGCGCGGTTAGAATTCTGGCAGAGAGTGGGATCGTTTATATCGATAGGGTTCCCGGTCATGTCGCCATAAGACGTGGTATGAGCGTATTTTCTTAATTGGTCCAGCTGAAGGCATGGACCTAGGATCAAGGATAGACTTCCGGACGTGATCGATTCGTAATCGCGTGCGCGAGGGCATTTTTGTAGGTTCCCGCTTGAGACCGCGTTTGAGAATGTGTGAGTGTTAAGACGTTCATTATAACCATCTTTGCTGACCCAGCTGAAGGCGGGTGTAGAATGGCAGTATAGGACTCGAAAAGAAGAAATAAAGGACAACATATGAGAGACGTAATAGATTAGATAGGTACAGGATATAGCTGAATTCATGATCATCACGTGAAAGACATACATTAGTACTTCAAACTCTACCAATACGTGAATAGCCCACCACCACACATAGCACATCCTTTCTCAATTATCTATTTGTACTGGTTGTTTGTCGGCTATGAGAGGGTAAATAGAGGAAAGGTATAGAACAGAAAAAAGGCTCATATCAGCCCTCCGGGCCTCCTCGATACACCACTATCGAGGCGTATTGTAATGAACATCTTGAAGCGGATTTCTTATATTTTTTGAGGTCGCTAGCCGTGCATTGAAAAATGCCTAATACTCTGTAAATAATATGTTAATACAAATATGCATGATGTTAAAATAGGACATGTGTAATATTTTACTTGCAGTTTGTTGTTCTTTCCTACTTATCTGATTCAATTGAGTATGAAAGTACATCTCAATTTATCTAAAACCTGGCGACGTCTGATGGCAGCGAATAGTCATTGTTGACAGCAATGTTGCCCTTTTATGTTAAATTAACTCGGAGAAGTCATCAGAGGAATATGACGCATGAGACCGAAAATAAATAAAATAAAATAAAATAAAGCGTAGAGTTAGTACTGTTATTGAATATTAATTGAACCACACACATGTACCATGCAATTAAACTACTTGGAATCGTCTAAATGCCAGAAAATGTTATATATTTACCATTAACGACAATTGCATTCCGTTAGAAGTTTCTCATGCTATGCTGGACGGGAATGGATGATTGACGTGCGTCGGTAAATTAATCGTATTCCCAAGAAGGATCACCCACTATTCCATCATATAAGCCAGTTCTGCATCCATTCCCTGGTCCATATGTCACAAATACTCAGACGCCCACATACACAGATAGACACACGACTAGCACACAATTGTCCACTAGTACCAAAAACTACAATTATTACAACACAACACAACTAATAGGGTTCTACTGTTATTTTTTTAATGCGCCTGTGCACGTTGACGAGGTCGACCGATAAATCGACACACAATGACTTCCACTGCGAGCCGTGTTCACAAAGACTGCCGTTAAGCTGTTGAACAGCATCTGCAAACACAGCCCACAGAAAAAGTCAATCCACGGCGACCCGCCAATCGGCCACGCCAGTGTGCACAGACTCTTAGTTGACTGTTAGTTTGGGCTGGTACAGAGTATGAAAAAACACAAAACATGAAAAAGGCCCATAAGCCCTCTCGGTCTCCTCGATGCACCACTATCGAGGCGTAATACAATGACCATCTTAAAGCAGGTGTCTGCTCAAATATGCTTGAAGATGTTTGCGATACCGTCAAACCCGTCAACCTAGGAGAGGGCATTCGACAACCTTGTTATTAGTATACAAATACTACAAATACTATATAAAATGTCGACTCTTGTACCATAATGAATAATTACACGGGGTTACAAAATAAAGAATGTACTTTTCAAGTGATTTAGTAAAGGTTAGGTTAGGTCAAATAAAATACAAAGCCACGTTTGATCAAATTAATATACCCTCAAAATCTTGATTTATGGCAAAAAAAACTATTTTTCGGGTCTAAAATATTAGTTTCGCAGTCATTTTTCAGCCGGATTTAAATTTTTTGAGAATTCTGTAACGAGGAAGAAATGGCCCTATCAACGGTATACTATGTTATATTCTTTTGTTAAAAGTGTTATGCGGTATATTCAATCACAATTGGTTGACAAATGACAGCGTTTCCAAATGAGAAACTTGCTCGCATAATCTTTCAAGGGGCCGTCCCCATAAAAAATCGATTTTTTTGCTCGATTGCGTATACATTTGGAAGCATGTGTATAAACTTTAAAGTTTGAAGTTTGTAGCCGAATTTGGAGTTAAACAGGCCGTTAGAAGCAGGATTAAATCTCTCTAAATTTATAATAAAATTGTTGAGTAATTTTCCAAACTTTCATGAAAAAATCGCAAAATATCGGTTATTTACGAGTTGTTGTCCCAAACCCGCAAAGTATTTTAAACAAAAGAACATAACATAGCATACCGTTGGAAAGGTCTTTTCGTCTTCTTTGCAGAACACAGAAATTGAAAATCAGTTTAAAAATGACCGCGTAGAAAATCTTTCAGCGGCGAAGGTCCCGAAAAATATGGAAACTTTTGACTATAAATCAAGATTTTGAGGGAATACAGCATTTCTCATACATTATTTTATGTTGCATTTGATGAAATCTATAACCTAGGTCACTTGAAAAGTACAGAATCACTATGGCACCGTGTTATTTGTAATACTCCAAAGGAATTAAAAAAAGTGAACGTTGCGATACTTTAATATGAGAAGTTAATATTTAAAAAAAGCTACATTGGCCCATTCATGTTCCACTTTTTCCCTCGTGCATATAGGGCTCCAAAACAATTTTTTAACAAAACTGTCGCGATCAAGGAGCATAAAAACCTGTTTTAATTAAGATAGGTTCTTCTTTCGCAGTGCTACAAGCTGCTCAAAATTTAACATCCGATGCTCAGTACAATTCCCATACAATGATTACTATAATCAAATAGTATGGAAAAGGTAGTCAAAGACGGTCTTAATTGAGTCTATCAGTTTTCAATAATAATTCGAGCCATCATAAAGATACCAAAAATTTATGTTATGCCAACTGTCCTTGGCAGCACTGTTTCACCGGGATCTATCCAGACAAATTGCAATTACATCAGTTCTATGAATATTACTTATATATGCTAGTGCTCAAATGAAATTTAATAGTTTCAATAATTAGTTTTGTAAGCTAGTCTTTCCTTAGCCAAAAATTGATAAACGTTGTTTATAAATAAAATGGGTTTGATAGGGGTTAAAAGAAAATTATGTTTCTCTGAACGTTTGGCGAGAATTTAAAAAACCTGTTTTAATCCACCTAGAGGTGCAATTGGGCCTTTCTCATTTCTCCAAACTATGATTTAATAGCTGGTTCGTACAATATAACATTATGGAAATGTCTTTCAATCTTATTACACCTGGTAACTATATATAAGAGCATCTTTTTGTATTCATCGCGGTATCGGTTTGAATCGAAGTTTTCTATGTGATCGCACTCCACAACCCGTAACTACGGAGCCGGAAGTCGGGTGGAGATGGAATTTAATATCAGTTTCCGGGGACGCAACACCTTTCATTTGAGACTAAGTTGATCAAATCGGTCTAGCCATTTTCGAGAAACCAATATAACCGTTATTCTGAATTTGGATACTTCCGGATCCGTCAATGGTGGCCAGTGTGGCCAAAGAGACTTTGAATAACTGTTGGGGACCTAGATCTACAAATTCAACAGTTGTGTTCACATTTTGGAAAAAAAATTCACCTTTTTATTCATCGCAGAATTCGTTAGAATCGGGATTTGTTGCGTGATCGTACGTATCACCCTGTAATTCAGGAACCAGAACTCGGATCCACACAAAATTCAACAGCAGCTGATGGACCTTCCATTTAAAATTAAGTTTGTCAAAATCGGTTCAGAAAAATCCGAGAAACCGATGTGGACAAAACAACAAATTTTGTTTTGTAACCATACTCTTCAACTCGTAATCCGGAACAAGATGTCGGTTGAAAATGAAATTCAATAGCAACCTATGGGAACATTATAACTTTCATTTGAATCTTAGTTTGTAAAAATCGGTTCAGCCATCTCCGAGAAACCGATGTGTACACACATACATACATACATACACACATACATACACACAGATATTTTGCGATCTCGGCGAACTGAGTCGAATGTTATATGAGACTCGGCCCTCCGGGCCTCGGTTAGAAAGTCGGTTTTTGGAGCAATTGCATCACCTTTCTATATAAGAAAGGCAAAAGAGTAATATTTAATTAGCTTAATAAGCATGAGTTCAATGTTATCTTCATGTGATTATAATTTGGAAAGGTTGGTGGAATGGGTTTGAACGTGTAGGGAATGGGGGGTTAGTAGAGTGGGAGTGGAGGATGCGTCAGAAATCCTTCATCTTATTTCGGTATACGGGGTAGATGAAGGAAATACGGGCGTGAGGGTGGTCCAAGAGGAAGGGAGTGGTGAAGGAAGGAGGTGTGAGGGCAAGGCGGGGGGGGGGGGGGAAGGGGAGCAGGTGCTGCGACGCAATACTCAACTGCATATTTTGCCTTCCATTTGAGACTTGGTTTGAGAAAATCGGTTCAGTGATCACCGATGAACCGATGTGACTTTAATTGTGGAATATGCCCGGAATTCCGGACTTCCGGAATCGTCGATAGTGGACAATATATTCAAAGAATGTTTGATTGGCAATCAGTGATCTAGATCTGCGATTAGAAGTAATTTGGTGACCATTTCAATAGTTTTTAGCCTCTGAGGTATTACGATTGTACAGATTTATATGGGAAATTCCAGTGTATCCTTACTAACACCCCTGTAACTCCGGAAGCAAGAGTCAGAACCGAATGAAATTCAGCAGCAGTAAATGGTATTACTGTATCTTTCATTTGAAATCAAATTTGTAAAAATCGGTAGAGAATTCGTTGTGGAATGGGTGTGATATTAGCTTAGGAACTTGGCGGGTTCCCCGGGGGCGTCATGAACCGTCATAGGTGGCCAATGTGGTCAAAGCTGCTTTGATTGATCATTAGTGATCCAGACCCGCAAACTAGAGTAATGTTACATCAATTTTAATATGTTTTACATCATTCGAACATCATGGTGGTACCAGTTTATATGGTAATTTGCTGTGTGACCACACTCTTCAACCTATAACTCCGGAACCGGAAGTCGGATCAACTAAAAATTCAATAGCATGGGAGCGTTATACCTTTCAGATGAAACTAAGTTTGCGAAAATCGGCTCAGCCATCTCTGAGAAAATTGTGTGAGTTTAAATGACACACACACACATACACACACATACACACACATACATACACACACACACAGACATTTGCCGATCTTGACGAACTGAATCGAATGGTGTATGACACTCGGCCCTCCGGGCCTCGGTTAAAAAGTCGATTTTTACAGTGATTGCATAGCCTTTCTTTATATGAGAAAGGCAAAAAGGTTGATCGCCAGTATCTCACAAAAATAATATTATAAATGATTTGTCCAATTCCTTGATCAGTTTTTTTTAAAATATGTAATATTTTATAGGTGTACCAGTAGTCATAAACCAAATGAAGAATGCTCTCTCTTTGCTCAAACAAGAAAATTTTAGGCACCAATTATTGCCATAATTAAAGGACATGAGCGCGGAGCGAATATGTGAACGGAGTCGTAGCCACACCTTTCGCGAGGAAATTTATGCGCAACACTACCGCTAGGACAAAATATTGACAATAAAATGTGAAAAGTTCATTTTTATGTAGACCCCATATTCGTTTCATGTGAAAAGGTGGGAAACAGTTGAACTCTTTTGAAAATTCGTTGTAAAAGGGGCGGCAAATTTAATGTTTGGCCCCGAGCGACAAAACACCTCGCGCCGCCACTGAATCAATCAGCTTATGTAGAATGTTGTTACAGTACTTCTGATTGATTTTTATGAAGATCTAACACACGGTGTGGAAAAAAACTGCTTTTTTAATTTTCGATTTTTGAGCATTCTCTGCCCCACCTTAAATTTGCAATAGGCTCAACACGATACAAGTAGCCAAATTTTTTCTATGTATGTGTGTCATTTTTCTTCGATTAATCGCTAATATTTAACAAAAACTTGGACAACTGAACGATCACTCGCTCACGATATTAAATGCCTTTTTGTCGAAAAGATCGACAACAATATTATATCGTGCGACGACACATTTTTTCGATTTGATTGGTGCTTTTGCGAATATATTTTCACCCAATCGACGGTGAACGACTAGTAGTATGCAATACATCTGTGCATCTCCATCAATTTATGTCGCCCAATCAAAATGATACTCCGAAAAGAAACTACAGATCTTACCGAAGACGAGATTAAACGTATAATGCTGTAAATAAGTAAATAACTAAAAACCATCCACATTTTTCATAAAAGGAATTTGTGTAAATGTGATATCAGATGTGATTTTAGGTCTGATCGTGGATTTGTGGAGCCACAGGTTATTACGTTGTGCGTGCTTGCGATGATCTAAAGAAGCTTCAGATTGCAGTCGTGATTCGCTGGTTGGACACTTTTTAACTGGACCGCTTTTTAGTTGGACCTCCGCTAGTTGGACCATTGTCCAACTAAAAAGCATCTGAACGGCAAAATCTCATGTCAAATTTACATTGACAATCAATCTGACAATATTTAGAGATGTGAATAGATTCATTTACACTGCCAAAATCTCCTTTGGAGAGTTTTTGACATTTGTCAGTCGGTCCAATTAGCGAATCAAATTCGTTAGTTGGAGAAGGCTGTAGCCCAACCAGCGAATCACGACTGTATTCCGATTTTGCACGCGTACATAGAAGCATAGAGCAGATTCTTAGTATTGCTTATAAAATTCTACTAAAGAAGTGGCATATTAATAAGGATAAATAAATAATTCCGGAACGGTAACGTCAAATAAAAAAGAGTTTAATAAAAATGGGCTGAGTATTAGTGAACCCATGCCATCCGGAGGTAAATTCCTTTTATTTTCTTTATTGACACGGTTTGGTTGACACATTTTTCCTTCTTTCATTAGGCACCACGAATGATGGAAATACCGCTCGACGATTTTTCGAAACAAGAACAAAAATTCTTCAAAAACCTGTGTAAACTTTCAAATTGATAAACGTTGGAAATGCGTGTTTCACTATTGCCATCTGCGAAACTGTTTGCTACACGCAACCATAAAATAACCTACAGAATAAGTTCTTTTAACTTAAATTTAGGTACTTTTGAGCTGTGCGTCGCTTTCGTACTTATTAGTGTTGTCAAAAACAAAACGAGAGATTCGACTCAGTCGAGGTCTTCCGTGCAGTAAGGTACTTTTAAGTTGTTTGGGGTATACTCAAAATTAGGTAAATTCAACTTAAATTTAAATAAATTAAACTCAAGGTTGAGTTATTTTTTTGCCGTAGTTAAATGGAAACTACCTTCAACACGGTTTACCTAATTTTACCTTCCTGCACGATACCACGAGATTGAGTCAAAAGTACTGAATTTTAGGTAGTTTTTCGGTGGCGTGTTTTTTTTTTTACAATGGAGAAGACCTTTATGTCCTAGCCCAGTACACGTGCTAACGGTAGGGTCCAATCTACCACACTGGTTGCACTGGGGGCGTGTCGGACTCGAATGGTGACCAGCCATTAATACCGACTAAACTCCATTGGGCTCCGCCATCATTCCTCCCAGGAACTACCTCTCGGTATTACTTCTGGGGGGATGGCTGTACTAAATGTACTCATTCACTCTCACTCACGCGTTCATACATCCTGTATGAGGCTTACTTGGGTGCTCTCTCAATCGCACTTTGATTCACTCTCAAACACTCCCACATGAGGCTGACTTTTGTGCTCACCTTTTACGTTCCATGCGAGGCTGACTTGTGTGCTCACCTTACTCATTCCTTGCTAGGCTTACTTTTGTGCTTGCCCTACCCATACCATGTGAGGCTGACTTGGGTGCTCACCCTATCACCTGATTCACTCTCAATCGTGCCACTCTATTGTACCTTTGTCACTCCCCCTGGCATCCCATGTGGGACATTTTTCTTAGGCCCCACTTCTGACATACCATGCGAGGCTGACTTATGTGCTCACCTTTTTCACTCCTTGCTAGGCTGACTTTTGTGCTAGCCTCTACCAACCTGTGAGGCTGACTTTTATGCTCACCCTTAACATGCAGTGTGAGACTGACTTGGATGCTCACCCTTTCACTCCTCTGCCACGCCATGAGGCATCGATAGCTTAGTTCCAACATACTACGCTACGACCCTCCCGTCTTGGCATGAGGCAGTCCACTTATACGCATATACACTCACTCTTCTGTCTTGCTTCGGGGTGGCTGGGTTTACCCCTTACGCGGTTGCCATTCGCTGCGCCAAACCTGCCTCGGCATGAACAGACCATTCACTGGCCTTTTTTGCTCCAGCTAACCAATTACTAGTTAGCCATCCCCGCCGTCTGTTGCTCGGTTCGCCAGATTACCTGTAGCCTACTGGCAATCTGGATGGTAGCAGCCGAGACTGCGTTCCACTTCTCCACCGTTTGACACATCCGGTGAATAAGGGTATCCGGGGTTGTGTCCCAGCCACAGACGTCAAGCATTGCTCTTCTTTCGACGTCGAACCGATGACATACGAACAGTATGTGTTCGGCAGTTTCATCTACACCTGGGCAGTCCGGGCAGACTGGGACCTCCGCGTGCCCGAACCTGTGGAGGTACTGACGGAAACAGCCATGGCCTGACAGGAATTGTGTCAGGTGGAAGTGAACTTCCCCATTGGGTCTTCCCACCCAGCTCGATATGCTAGGTAACAGCCGGTGGGTCCACCTACCTTTCGAGGAGTTGTCCCACTCACGCTGCCATCTGGCGACCGAGGTCACCCTGGTGCGCTCGCGGGCTCCCCTATTTCCACGTAGCTCAAAGCACTCCTCATCTTCCCGAATGACCAGCCCGACTGGCATCATGCTCGCTATCACGCAGGATGCATCGTGTGATACCGTGCGGTAGGCAGATATCACTCTGAGGCACATCACGCGGTAGGTGCTCTCCAGTTTCTGTAGGTAACTGGTTACCCTCAGTGCTCTTGACCATGACGGGCCGCCGTACCTGAGGATAGATACGGCAACGCCTGCCAGTAACCTACGTCTACTGGCGCACACCTTTGAGCTGTTGGACATCATTCTCGATAGTGCCGCAACAGCAGTCGACGCTCTCTTGCACGTATAGTCGACATGGCTGCCGAAGGTCAGCTTGTCGTCTATAATGACTCCGAGAGACTTCAGACTTCGCTGTGAAGTGATCGCGACTTCTCCCACATAGATAACTTCATGTTGTGCCGACTTGCGGTTGTTGACGATAACTACCTCCGTCTTATGATGAGCGAGCTCCAGGCCTCTCGCGCTCATCCATTCCTCCACCGTGCTAATCGCGTGTTCTGCGGTTAGTTCTACCTCAGGAATTGACTCCCCGTAGACCTCCAAGGTTACGTCGTCAGCAAAGCCGACGATCTTGACCCCAGGAGGGAACTTCAGTCTCAGAACCCCGTCATACATGAGGTTCCATAGCACCGGGCCTAGGATCGAGCCCTGCGGGACTCCGGCGGTAATCGGAACCCTTTTCTGACCGGCATCGGTCTCGTATAGCAGTACGCGGTTTTGGAAGTAACTTTACAGGATCCGGTACAGACCCACCGGTAGGCTAAGCCGGTGTAACGAGAGCGCGATGGCATACCAGCTTGCGCTGTTGAATGCGTTCTTCACGTCAAGTGTCACTAACGCACAGTATCGAATACCTCGCCTTTTTCGTTGGATCGCTATCTCGGCAGTATTTATCACTGAGTTGAGAGCGCCCACTGTGGAGTTACCCTTCCGAAAGCCAAACTGGTTGCTTGACAGACCGTCCGTACCTTCCGCGTACGGGGTGAGCCTGTTGAGGATGATCCTCTCAAGCAGTTTGCCAGTCGTGTCTATCAGACAGATTGGTCTGTACGCCGATGGGTCGCCTGGCGGCTTCCCGGGCTTCGGCAACAGCACCAGTTTCTGCCTTTTCCATCTATCGGGGAAACGGCACTCGTCAAGGCATCTCTGCATAGCTAGCCTGAACATGTTCGGGTTCGCTATGATCGCTGCCTTGAGAGCGTTGTTTGGAACTCTATCCGGCCCTGGAGCTTTGTTCATTGCTAGGGATTTAGCCACTGCGAGTAGTTCTTCATTCGTCACTGGAGCCACCATTTCGACCGTGCCCGCACTGTCTCGTAGTGCAGGTGGCCAGGGGCTTGTGGCTCGAGACGGGAAGAGTACTTCGATAATCGTTGCCAACCGGTCCGGAGACCGTTCTGGGGGTGAGGAGCCCCCTTTGGTCTTGGCCATCACAATCCGGTAGGCGTCACCCCACGGATTCGCGTTGGCACTCTCAGACAGGTTGTCGAAACACGCTCTCTTGCTGCTTTTAATAGCCTTGTTAAGGGCTAATTTCGCAGCTCGAAACACTTCACGGCGGTTCTCTCTTGCATCCTCGGTGCGAGCTCTTTGCATCCTACGTCTAGCTCTGAGGCAGGCTGACCGTAGAGCTGCAATCTCGGCACTCCACCAGTATACCGGGCATCTACCGTTTCTTGGCAGTGTTTTTCTCGGCATAGTGGCGTCGCACGCGCGTGATAGGACAGCTACCAGCGCATCCCCGCTTAGACTGTCGGTGTTGGCCTCCAGTCCCAGGGCCGCGGTGAAAGCTTCGCTGTCGAAGTGATTGGACTTCCACCCGCTTACCTGACAGGGATCTCCCGCCCTCGGATGCTGCACACCATAGTTGATCTTAAAGCGGATTGCTAAATGATCGCTATGGGTGCAGCCTTCGTCTACCCTCCATTCCATGCCTGGAGTCAGACTCGGGCTGGCAAAGGTCACGTCAATCCACGCCTCCACTCCGTTTCTACGGAATGTACTAGCGGAGCCATTATTAGCTAGCACAGTATCGAGTTCCGCAAGCGCTTCCATTAGCGCTTGACCCCTGCTATTTGTACAGCGGCTGCCCCACTCCACTGCCCAAGCGTTAAAATCTCCCGCTATTACTACCGGTTTCCGGCCCACTAGGTCCGACGAGAGCCTGTCGATCATCTGGTGGAACTGTTCTATTGGCCACCTTGGTGGGGCGTAGCAGCTGCAATAGAACACACCATTGATCTTGGCAATCGCCACACCCTCGGCGGAGGGGTGTATTACCTCTTGAACCGGGAACCGTCCCGTTGTACAGATTGCCACCATTCCAGACCCGTCCGACACCCAATTGCCGTTGCCGGCAGGGATGCTGTACGGGTCTAATAACAGGGCGACATCTGTCCTCGACTCCGAGACCGACTGCCACAGCAGCTGTTGGGCTGCTGCACAATGGTTAAGATTTAGCTGTGTGACTCTCACGGCTTTGTGCAGAGATACAAACGGGAATCTTCTCACGGACCAGTGTGAGGTGATCCAGAGGTGGCGGCAGCACTACGAAGAACACCTGAACGGCGATGCAGCAGATGACGAGGATGGCACGGTAACGCACCTGGGAGCACGCGCGGAAGACATTACACTACCGGCTCCGGATCTCCAAGAAATCCAGGAGGAGATTAGCCGGCTCAAAAATAATAAAGCCGCTGGGGTTGACCAAATACCAAGCGAGCTACTAAAACACGGTGGCGAGCCACTGGCTAAAGCGCTGCACTGGGTGATTACCAAGATTTGGGAGGAGGAGATTTTACCGGAGGAGTGGATGGAAGGTGTCGTGTGTCCTATCTACAAAAAGGGCGACAAGCTGGATTGCTGTAATTACCGAGCAATCACCCTGCTGAATGCCGCCTACAAGGTACTCTCCCAAATACTATGCCGTCGACTATCACCAATTGCAAGAGAGTTCGTGGGGCAGTACCAGGCGGGTTTCATGAGCGAACGATCTACCACGGACCAGGTGTTCGCTCTTCGTCAAGTACTGCAGAAATGCCGCGAGTACAATGTGCCCACACATCATTTGTTCATCGACTTCAAAGCCGCATACGACACTATCGATCGAGATCAGCTATGGCAGATTATGCACGAGTACGGATTCCCGGACAAACTGACGCGATTAGTGAAGGCGACGATGGATCGGGTGATGTGCGTAGTACGTGTCTCAGGGACGCTCTCGAGTCCCTTCGAATCACGCAGAGGGTTACGGCAAGGTGATGGTCTCTCGTGTCTGTTATTCAACATCGCGCTGGAAGGTGTAATCAGAAGAGCAGGGATCGACACGAGTGGTACGATTTTCACAAAGTCCGTTCAGCTACTTGGCTTCGCCGATGACGTTGATATTATTGCACGAAACTTTGAGAAGATGGAGGAAGCCTACATCAGACTGAAAAGAGAAGCCAAGCGCGTCGGACTTGCCATCAACACGTCGAAGACAAAGTACATGATAGGAAGAGGTTCACGAGAAGAGAATGAGAACCGCCCGCCTCGAGTTTGCAGCGGTGGCGACGAAATCGAGGTGGTTGAAGAGTTCGTGTACTTGGGCTCACTGGTGACCGCCGACAATGATACCAGCAGAGAGATTCGTAGACGCATCGTGGCAGGAAATCGTGCTTACTTTGGCCTCCGCAAGACACTTCGGTCGAACAGAGTTCGCCGTCGTACGAAGTTGACCATCTACAAGACGCTGATTAGACCGGTAGTTCTCTACGGGCACGAGACCTGGACCATGCTCGTGGAGGACCAACGCGCACTTGGTGTCTTCGAACGGAAAGTGCTGCGTACCATCTACGGTGGAGTGCAGATGGAAGACGGCACATGGAGAAGGCGAATGAACCATGAGTTGCATCAGCTGTTGGGGGAGCCGCCCATCTGTCATACCGCGAAAATCGGACGACTACGGTGGGCCGGGCACGTAGCCAGAATGTCGGACAATAGCCCGGTGAAAACGGTTCTCAATTGCAACCCGACCGGTACAAGAAGACGTGGCGCGCAGCGAGCACGATGGATCGACCAGGTGGAAGACGATTTGCGGACCCTTCGCAGACTGCGTGGCTGGCGACGCGCGGCCATGGACCGAGTGGAATGGAGGAATCTTTTGTATACGGCACAGGTCACTTCGGCCTTAAACTGTTAATAAATAAAAAAACTCTCACGGCTTCTTCTTATTTAACTCGCCGAAGGGACACGAAGGTCCGCCCATAGCATGTTTATGGGCTTGCTTCTTAGCGGTGCAGATAAGGCACTTGTATGCCTTAGTGCACCCCCGCTCTTTATGTTTCTCCTCGCCGCAGCGACGGCATAATTTGCTCCTATCTATGCCTTTGCATTCGTATGCTTTATGGCCGGACTCAAGGCACCGATAGCACCTATCCACTGAAGGCGGCTGGGTGTTATACTAATAGGGCATACCGACCAGCCGATCTTCAGCTTCCCTTTCTCGGTAACCTTTTTGGCATCCGCCTTCAGAAGCCTGAGGTAGGCTACTTGGGTGCCAGACGGTCCATCTCTCAATCGCACAGAGGCCCGCTCGATTGTGACGTCGCAGTGCTCCTTAACGGCTGCGACGACGTCTTCTGCGGTCGTGAACTCGTCCAAGTGCTTGCACTGGAGAGTTGTTTCCGCACCTAGCGACCTGATTTGGGCGCCCTCACCAAGGACCTCTTGGGCCAAGGCCTTGTATACTGCACTTGATTGTGCGCCTCGCTTCTGCACCAGAAGCATCTCTCCCGTGTTAGTGCGTCTTACGCTACGCACATCCTGCCCAAGGGCTGAGAGGCTTTCGGCCGCCTTCATCGATTTTAGGGCATCGGCGTATTTGTCCTTGTCGGTTTTTAACCACAAGGCTTCGCCTCTGTCCTTGGCCTTCTTCGCAGGCCGCGGTACCTCCGGTTTTGGTGCCGGCTTTTTCTTGGTGACCAGCGTCCAGGGGTTTGAGCCCCCCTGCCCCGGTCGTGCCGGGTTGCTGGTACCATCGCTCTCAGCCGCGAGGTCACTCTCGCCCTCGCTTACCTCGCCCAAACGGCGTTTGACCTTGACGGTTGCACGCCGAGTGGTGTCGGTTTTGGCACCTTCGCCTGGCGACTTCCTAGGGCGCTTCGCGTTCGATGCCGTCTTGCGATTGCCCTTTCCTTTTCCCTTCGAGGGGGTGTACACGTGTTTGACAGCTGCACTCTAACTGCATTGTATCGATCACTGCGCCATCTACAAACGTTTGCCAAACGTGTTTCAGACGTCTGAATTATTCGGAATTTCAGTAGCGGGTACTTACACATGATTCAAATCGAGCCTAAACGTCTGTTATCTGTGATAATACTAATTGTTGATTATTTTATTTTACTTTTTTTCGTCACAAATAAACATGCATTAGGTGTTGACTACTTTCATATAGATGTCTCAACTATTTCAAATTAAGTATCTGATAATAAATCCAAATAACCGTCAAAAAGGTGTATTATCCATTTTCAATTTGAAGAAATTATCGACGGTAACTGTAACTGTACAACAAATTGTATTTTGTGATTACAACTAATTTTTTACACTCGGTGCTACATTTTTCGAACGTGTCATTTTTCCCTCAGGAAATCCATTGCACCAAAATGCGCTCTTCATATACTGCGACGAAATACATCTGTCAACGCAGAAACCGTCGAGCTGGCAACACTGCCTGACAAAGGCAACGCGTCCGCTTCAAAAGCAACACAACAGTGAAGCGCCGCGTCAGTGGGTGACAGACGTCATTTGATGACAGTGGAGATACGTCACCGAACTGTCAACGGCAAGACCGCGTGTTCTCGTAATCGGTCTATTCCACATTAGCCGTGAACGAGAACAGGACTGAACTAGCAAAGTGCTGAAAATTAAACAAATTGAAAATTTTAGTATTAAAGTGAAGAAAAGTAAAGATAGTAAAGAGTGAAAGCGAGATTAGGAGTAAAGTATAGAATTAGATAGAAGTGAGTTAACTGTGCTAGAAGGAAACTCGCGGACGAAGCTAACCGCTATCTAGGGCGGAGAAAAGGAATAGGCCACCAAAGTTTGAAGCTAATTAAAATCATTACGCTGTCAAAACGGCCTTTTTCCTTCGCCCTACAACCTCGACAATCTTCAAAATTTGTGGTAAGATGGCCGAACAGACGCCAATTGGAGATACAACGGAGTTGGAACAAGAGGAATCCAATTGTGTGGCCTGCCAACGTCTGGATAGTGCGGACAATATGGTCCAGTGTGACCGATGCGACGGATGGCGGCACTATACATGCGCCGGGGTGGATGCGAGTGTGATGAACCGGTCATGGGTGTGCGGTGATTGCACCTCCATGCAAGAGGATGCCATTTCATTGAAGAGCGGTTCCAGTCGTGCCAGTGCAGCGTCGGCGCTTTCCGTCTGTATGAGCCAGCTGGTGGAAAGGCAGCAGCTAGAACGAAAACGTGCGGAAATAGAGCTGCAACGCCGCCATCTTGATGAGCAACAAAAACTCATCGACAAAGTGCTGGAAGGAGAAGAAAATGGCAGCCATCGCAGTGGTGTTTCAGCGCGCAGTGGTACCAATGAAGCGGCTTCACCTACTTCAAGTAAGCGTCTTTCTACTCCACTTCCCCCCGGTGCCCCACTAGCATCATCTGTTCGTCGTTCGGTACCGGCGCCGGGTACACCCAGATCGGTAGCGCCACCGATGGTAACCATTCCCCTAGCAGTGTTGAAGCCGTCTGCGTCTCAGTTACCGCAGGGAACGAAATCTGAGGATGCATTGTTGGAACTCAAAAACCGAGTGGAGCAATGCGAAAGGCGAGCAAAACCGACACACGAACAGCTATCAGCACTACAAGCACAGTTGGAACTGTGCCGCAACCTACTTGAGGGATTTCAATCCAGTGCGGAAATGTGCGAACGAGTCGGACAACCGGAAGCAAGCAGTACAGTGACGGAGCAGCTACCAAAGCCAGCGGCAAGCCAGCCGCGCATGGAGAAGCAGACCGGCGCCATTCCCAAGGCGGGCCGAACGTTAGCAACTGTCCCGGAGGGCGAACGAATTCGGTCTAAAAATGGTTCCGAAGCTGAAGCAGTAGGTGGAATCGACCCAATGAATCGACGCTGGCCTGTGAGGGAACCGGTAAGCCATACTAGTTTGGCAGCGGTAAGTCAAACAATCGCAGCAACGGAAAGCAATCCAAGCTATATGGAACCCCCAGGTAAGCGTCAAGCCTTGAGTAATTATTCAATAAATGCAAACGAATACACCTCTCAATATTGCCCCACGACCAATATGTATGAAATTTCCCGTGAACAGTCGCGAAATTTCGCGCATCCGGGAAATAGTAAAATGCCTCCTGAAGTTCCCCGCGAGCAGCAGCAAGTTTTTCACGCGCGCCCGGGTGTAACACAAATACTAACTCTGCCCAAGAGTCAATATAAGAATAAAACCGATGAACGAATGCGTGATTCCCCCACATACCCGGTTGAATTCAATAAATTTCCTCTGCCCCCTCGTCTGTCAGAAAATGTGTATCAAGACCAAGTGATTCCCCCTCGAGCTCCAGGAGGTCCAACGCAGCAGCAGCTAGCAGCACGGCAGTCCCTGGCTAAGGAACTTCCCCGATTCTCTGGAGACCCAGCGGATTGGCCGATCTTTATTTCAAGCTATCGATACACAACAGAAGCCTGCGGCTTTTCGGATGGTGAGAACATGCTTCGCCTGCAACGATGTTTGTCTGGTCCTGCGCTTGAAACAGTACGTAGTCGGCTGGTGTTACCAGCAGCGGTGCCCCAAGTGATCGAGACACTTCGTATGCGATTTGGACGTCCTGAGTTGCTGATCAACGCTCTGCTACGCAAGGTGCGAGACATCCCAGCACCACGGTCCGACAGATTGGAAGGTCTCATCGATTTCGGGACGGCGGTGCAAGCGTTATGCGACCACATCGAAGCGGCGAACGAACGCGCTCATTTATCGAATCCTTCACTACTACAGGAACTCGTTGCGAAACTTCCCGCAGATCAAAGGATGATGTGGGCAGGATATAAGCGTAGTTTTCAAGTCGTCGATTTAAAAACCTTCGGCGATTACATGACGTCGGTGGTGCAGGACGCGTCGAGCGTAGTAACTTTCGAACCTGAGTCCAGAAGGAACAACCCACGCGATCGTCCGAAGAACAAAGCGTTCGTGAACACTCACGCGATGGAAGGAGCAGTCAGTTCTGTACGGTCAATGAATGTGCCAACCGGCGCAGCGAAACAGTTTGAGTGCGCACACTGCAGCAAAACTGGTCATCGAGTGCGCGAGTGTATTGCATTTAAAGCGTTGCACGTCGACGACCGCTGGAGAAGAGTCCGAGCTTTAGGTCTTTGTCAAAATTGTCTATTCAGCCATGGACGCAGGGCGTGTCGGATTCGTAGTAGTTGTGACATCGAGGGTTGTCAGTTCCGCCATCATCCACTGCTTCACTCTCTACGTGGGCCTCCAAATGCTCCAGCATCGAATGCATTAGTGGCGGAGAATCACACCCACCGTCTCCTGACTTCGTCGACGCTGTTTCGGATAATTCCCGTGATCCTACATGGAAGCGACGTCTCGATTGACACCTTTGCATTCTTGGACGAGGGATCAGATCTGACACTAATTGAACATGATCTGGCTGTATCGTTGGGTCTGAAAGGTAGCCCTCAGCCTTTGTGTCTACGCTGGACGGGAAACACTTCCCGCATGGAAAAGGAATCGCAACGCATCACTTTCGAGATCGCAGGTGAAGGACAGCACAAACGGCACAAGATAGTGAACGCAAGAACGGTTCAATGTCTCAATCTGCCGAGTCAGAGTTTCCAGGTGGAAGAAGCAGCGACAAAACACGCGCACCTTAGGGGGATTCCGGTTAGCAGCTACCATAATGCAAAGCCTAAGATCCTCATAGGAATCGACAACCTACGACTTGCGCTACCACTTAAAGTAAGAGAGGGCGATGGTACCGGTCCGATAGCTGCGAGAACCAGATTGGGCTGGTGTGTCTACGGCCCGCGAGAAAGCGGTGACACCGAAGCTTATAATTTCCACGTAAGCAGATGCGATTGCGACGAAGAACTTCACGATACGGTGAAGCAGTTTTTTGCCATCGAGGAAGCAGGCGTGCGCCCGTCAAACATTCCAATGTCTAAGGAAGAACAACGAGCGCTAACCATCCTGGAAACTACAACCCGACGAGTAGAGAACCGTTTCGAAACGGGTTTGTTGTGGAAAGAAGACAATGTAGAATTCCCGAACAGCTACACGATGGCGGTACGTCGTCTAGAATGTCTCGAACGCAGAATGGATCGCGATCCGCTGCTAAAAGAGAACCTCCATCGACAGATGTGCGAATACGAGGCAAAGGGTTACGCGCACAGGGCTACGAAAGCGGAGATAGATGCAGCGGACCCAAGAAGGGTATGGTACCTCCCGGTGGGAGCGGTAATAAACCCTAAGAAACCAGGAAAGGTCCGAGTTATTTGGGATGCAGCCGCCAAAGTCGATGGAGTCTCACTTAACAGCGCTCTTCTCAAAGGTCCGGATCAACTCTCGTCACTTCCAGCCGTGCTATTCCGCTTTCGACAGTATGGGGTGGCGATCAGCTCGGATATTCAGGAAATGTTCCACCAAATCCGTATCCGAGAGGAAGATAAGAATTCCCAGCGCTTCTTGTGGCGCGCTTGTCCATCGGAGAAACCTACGATCTACTTGATGGATGTCGCTACCTTCGGGAGCACCTGTTCACCAGCTTCGGCACAATTCGTCAAAAATCGGAACGCAGTTCAGCACGCTGAACTGTTTCCTGAGGCATCGAAAGCGATCGTCCACGATCACTACGTTGACGATTACCTGTCGAGTTTCGGATCCGCAGAAGAGGCGACAAAGGTAGCAAACGACGTGCGATACATTCAGGGCCAAGGAGGCTTCAAATTGCACAACTGGCGGTCAAATAGCAGCACGGTCCTCGAGCAACTGGGCGAAGTACCAGATGGAACTGAGAAGCAACTGAACCTGATCGACGTGTCGACAACCGAGAGAGTGCTCGGTATGCTTTGGAGCCCATCATCCGATGAATTGAGTTTCTCTACTCAAATGAGCGACGAGGTACAAACACTGATTCGCATGGCAACCCGACCGACGAAGAGGCAGATTCTACGTTGCGTCATGACGTTGTTTGATCCACTGGGGTTACTCTCGCCGTTTATCATCCACGGAAAGGTCTTGATCCAGGACCTGTGGCGCGAAGGCACGGATTGGGACGAACAAGTAGGCGATTTAGTCTATGCGAAGTGGCAGAGGTGGATCGAGATGATCAACCATATCGCAGAGATCCGAATTCCCAGATGTTACTTCCCCAACGCCACGAGAAGGACCTACCTCAGGGCTGAAATGCATGTGTTTGTCGACGCAAGCGAAGTAGCCTATTCGTGCGCTATCTACTTACGCACCTTCAACGAACACGGTAAACCACAGTGCAGCTTAGTAGCGGCAAAATCAAAGGTCGCCCCCCTGAAACCGTGGTCTATTCCCAGGCTGGAACTGCAGGCGTGTGTACTGGGCGTACGGTGGTCAAAATTTGTCAAGGAAAACCTCGACGTCCCAGTTTCCAAGACGGTTTTCTGGACCGATTCCAGAACGGCGCTATCCTGGATTAATGCTGACCCTCGAAACTATCGACAGTTCGTGTCCTGTAGAGTAGGTGAGATACTTGAGCATACTTCGGTAAGCGACTGGAGATGGGTGCCTTCCAAATCCAATCCAGCGGACGAAGCAACGAAATGGGGTAGTGGACCGTACTTCAACCACGACAGCAAGTGGTTCCAAGGACCGCATTTCCTGAATCTCCTGGAAGCAGATTGGACCTGTCGCAAAGAACCGGTGATGGTTACCGTGGAAGAAATGCGTGTATCGACACTACATCACAGTTCGTTTGAACCAACGATCGATTTCGACCGATTCTCTTCCTGGGACAGGTTGCAACGTGCGACCGCATACGTTCTCCGTTTTCTGCACAATGTATCGAAGAAACAGCCACGATATAGTGGACAGCTACAACAGTCGGAACTGAAGGCTGCTGAAGAAGTCATCTTCAAGTTGGTGCAACGTGAACAATACCCGGACGAAGTTGCAGCGCTGTCAAACAAAGCGCCCAATGAGACCGGTCAAGAAGTCATCGGGAAAAACAGTTGCATCTACCAAATGATGCCGAAGCTGGACGAGAAGGGTTTGCTACGTGAACAGGGTCGAATCGCGGCAGTTAAGAACGTCGCCTACAACGTGCGCCATCCCGTGATTCTACCGAGAAGGCATCGCGTCACGGAACTTCTGGTGCATCGATTCCACCGCAACTTTCGCCATGGCAATGCTGAAACGGTCGTTAACGAAGTTCGACAATTGTACGCTATCCCGAGGCTTCGATTGGTGGTCAAGAAAGTGGGCAGAGAATGCCCGTCCTGCAAAATACGGCGAACCAGACCAATGATCCCTCCAATGGCACCACTGCCATCTGCCCGCTTAGCCCATCACGAGCGAGCTTTCACCTACACAGGGGTGGATTATTTCGGACCATTGCTGGTGAAGTTGGGGCGATCCAATGTAAAGCGATGGGTCGCACTGTTCACCTGCCTAACGATTCGTGCCGTACACCTAGAAATCGCCTACACACTATCAACAGAGTCCTGTATTTCGTGCGTCCGCCGATTCGTCGGACGGCGCGGGCCACCTGCCGAGTTTTTCAGCGACAACGGAACGAATTTCCAAGGAGCCGATCGAGTACTGCAGCACCAGATAAGCCAGGGACTGTCCGCAACGTTTACCAGTGCAAACACGAAGTGGAACTTCATACCACCAGGAGCGCCACACATGGGCGGAGCGTGGGAACGCCTAGTACAGTCCGTTAAAGCTGCAATGAAAGAAGCGTATTCCGAGGGGAAGCTTGACGACGAGGGGTTGCAGACGTTGGTCGTGGAGGCTGAAAGTGTCGTGAACTCAAGGCCTTTGACGTATCTGCCATTGGAGAGCGAGGAGACCGATGCCCTCACCCCGAACCACTTCCTGTTGTTAAGTTCGAATGGGATGAAGCAAATGAACGACGAAGATGAAGGACCGAGACAGTTCAGCGAATCAGTTCGGTGTCGAATCCTGGGGGATTCCTGGGAGCACATCCAGCATCAGCTAGATGTATTCTGGGGGCGCTGGTTGGTGGAATATCTGCCGGTGATCCGCCGACAACCGAAATGGTTCAGCGAGACACCATCATTGAAACCAGGCGACCTGGTAAGTGGGAGCGAGGGCGAATAGTTTGCCTGAAGAAGCATGCGGACGGCAGAAATCGACGAGCGGTCGTGAAGATAGGCGACAAGACTTGTATTCGACCGGTGACGCGGTTGGCTTTGCTCGACGTCAAGGAGAGTGGAGCTCCGGCGGACTCCGGACTACACCCGGGGGAGACTGTCAACGCAGAAACCGTCGAGCTGGCAACACTGCCTGACAAAGGCAACGCGTCCGCTTCAAAAGCAACACAACAGTGAAGCGCCGCGTCAGTGGGTGACAGACGTCATTTGATGACAGTGGAGATACGTCACCGAACTGTCAACGGCAAGACCGCGTGTTCTCGTAATCGGTCTATTCCACATTAGCCGTGAACGAGAACAGGACTGAACTAGCAAAGTGCTGAAAATTAAACAAATTGAAAATTTTAGTATTAAAGTGAAGAAAAGTAAAGATAGTAAAGAGTGAAAGCGAGATTAGGAGTAAAGTATAGAATTAGATAGAAGTGAGTTAACTGTGCTAGAAGGAAACTCGCGGACGAAGCTAACCGCTATCTAGGGCGGAGAAAAGGAATAGGCCACCAAAGTTTGAAGCTAATTAAAATCATTACGCTGTCAAAACGGCCTTTTTCCTTCGCCCTACAACCTCGACAACATCCATAAATGGTCCTTTGGAAAAGCTCGGACTGTCAATCTTACATCACCTGAATATGGCGCAGGTAAAATCGTGATACTTTGCTGAACTGAGTTATGTTAGAGCAGTTTCAATTTGTTTCAAAAAGTTAAGAAGGTAATAAATAGCGATTTTTGGTAGTCAACCCAAAAGTAATGCCATCTGACGAAGATGAATATTATAAGATTGTAGCCGTCGAAGGGTTGCGTGCTTATTTCGATCGAAGAGATATTTGAAGACCAAAGAATGTAAGATTTCTCATAGACAGTTGCCTTAGAATGACACCGCAAGCAACAATATCTTAGATATCATAACTCTCCGAGCTCTCGATCGAAGCAGTTCGTTTTCTGGTGCCGTGCATAAAGTGAATAAATATAAATATTGTCAGTGAAGGTCAACCATTGTTTGAGGCAGTCTTTGTTCGCCGGTGTTCAGGCTGGTGAAGTGAATACCAGAATAGCCGGAATCGCCGCTATAAAAGCTAAGTATTTTTTTTCTTCTTTCATTTCCCTTTCCCCGATCGGTCTCTACTTCTTCCCTTTCCCCTGAATATAAGTTTCATCTCTCGTTTACACCACGTGCTATCCTCGTTCCTAAATGGCCGAGGGCGAAGTGACATTGGATGGGAATGATATTCCCATGGATTTACCGGATAAACCCGAAATTACTCCCTCCCCTGATTCCCCCAGTCCTCCTCGTATTAAAACATACCCACCCAGTTCAATTGGACCCTGGGTGGTCTATTTCCGGCCCATCACGAAATCGCTTAATATTTTAGAGATCTCACGGGAGCTGACTGCTAACTACCCGGCCGTAGCTCAGATAAAACAAAAAAAAATATTATGGACTCCGCTAGCGAATGACGGATCTCAATAGTAGCATGTCTGTAATAATATACGTACATGAAACTGAGCTACAGGTCCAAAGCCCTGGTAAAGGAGGATGGTTGTGATGATCTGGGCCGCGGTCACCACGTAAAGCAAGACAGGTCATAACCCCAATTCCAAGGCGTGAAGCGACCCGTGCCGAGGGATGAGTGATCGAGGGGGTGAAAAAGATGCTCGATCGTTAACGGAGCCTCTGGGGTACCTGGGCAACCCCCACAGTAAGCGTCCCTTACCACGCTAATGCGGAGCTCTGGCGTGGCGGACATTTATTCTCGCGCTACTCGTGGGATCTGATATGGAGAACAAAAACAAAAACTATAGTAAACAAACGGAGGTGCCAAACCCCTTTGCTAGAGGTGGTTTGGCGAGGTCTCCCCCCCCCCGTGGAGAGAGTAGTGCAGCGACGAGTGCTGCATCTGATAGCACCAGTGACCCCCCAGTAGTGGTAGGAAATAGCCCTACCAACGCACTGGACGGGACACTATCGGCGATGCGCAAAGTGGTGGAGCAGCTCGATTCAATAATCGAGTTCACTAGCGCAAAGCAAAACATAAGCAAGGAGTTAAAACAGAGTCTCCTGCAGCTGCGGAAAACTGTTCGTGTCGCAAGACAGAAGCAGCAGGCTTATGCCAAGAGGGTGGAATGTCGGGAGAAGTCCGACCGAGAAACCCAGACAGTGGCCTCCAAGAGAGAGGGAAGAGAGAAGGTCGATACAGGCACTCAGACAGTGGCCTTCACCTTCTATGGAGCAGCCACGTCGCTCGACGCGGCGGCCGAGTTCCCCTCGAAGGGAAAACGCAAGGGCAAGGGCAATCGTAAGACGGCGTCGAACGCGAAGCGCCCTAGGAAGTCGCCAGGCGAGGGTGCAAAAACTGACACCACACGGCGCGCAACCGTTAAGGCCAAACGCCGTCTGGCCGAGGTAAGCGAGGGCGAGAGTGACCTCGCTGAGCAGAGCGTTGGTACCAGCAACCCGGCACGACCGGGGCAGGGGGGCCCAAACCCCCCGACACCGGAGGTACCGCGGCCCGCGAAGAAGGCCAAGGACAGTGGCAAAGCTTTGTGGTTAAAAACCGACAAAGACAAATACGCAGATGTCCTAAAGTCGATGAAGGCGGTCGAAAGCCTTTCGGCCCTTGGGCAAGATGTGCGTAGCGTGAGACGCACCAACACGGGAGAAATGCTTCTGGTGCTGAAGCGAGGCGCACAATCTAGTGCGGTATACAAGGCCTTGGCCCAAGAGGTCCTTGGTGAAGGCGCCCAAGTCAGGTCGCTAGGGGCGGAAATGACTCTCCAATGCAAGTATCTGGACGAGTTCACGACCGCAGAAGATGTCGCAGCCGTTAAGGAACAATGCGACGTCACAATCGAGCGGGCCTCTGTGCGATTTAGAGATGGACCCTCTGGCACCCAAGTAGCCTACCTCAGGCTTCTGAAGGCGGATGCCAAAAAGGTAACCGAGAAAGGGAAGCTGAAGATCGGCTGGTCGGTATGCCCTATTAGCATACCCCAGCCGCCTTCAGTGGATAGGTGCTATCGGTGCCTTGAGTCCGGCCACAAAGCCTACGAGTGCAAGGGCATAGATAGGAGCAAACTATGTCGTCGCTGCGGCGAGGAGGGGCATAAAGAGCGGGGTTGCACTAAGGCACACAAGTGCCTTATCTGCACCGCTAAGAAGCAAGCCCATAAACATGCTATGGGCGGACCTTCGTGTCCCTTCGGCGAGTTAAATAAGAAGCCGTGAGAGTCACACAGCTAAATCTTAACCATTGTGCAGCAGCCCAACAGCTGCTGTGGCAGTCGCCCTCTTATCAGACCCGTACCACATCCCTGCCGGCAACGGCAATTGGGTGTCGGACGGGTCTGGAATGGTGGCAATCTGTACAACGGGACGGTTCCCGGTTCAAGAGGTAATACACTCCTCCGCCGAGGGTGTGGCGATTGCCAAGATCAATGGTGTGTTCTATTGCAGCTGCTACGCCCCACCAAGGTGGCCAATAGAACAGTTCAACCAGATGATCGACAGGCTCTCGTCGGACCTAGTGGGCCGGAAACCGGTAGTAATAGCGGGAGACTTTAACGCTTGGGCAGTGGAGTGGGGCAGCCGCTGTACAAATAGCAGGGGTCAAGCGCTAGTGGAGGCGCTTGCGGAACTCGATACTGTGCTAGCTAATAATGGCTCCGCTAGTACATTCCGTAGAAACGGAGTGGAGGCGTGGATTGACGTAACATTTGCCAGCTCGAGTCTGGCTCCAGGCATGGAATGGAGGGTAGACGAAAGCTACACCCATAGCGATCATTTAGCAATCCGCTTTAGGATCAACTATGGTGTGCAGCATCCGAGGGCGGGAGATCCCTGTCAGGTACGCGGGTGGAAGTCCAATCACTTCGACAGCGAAGCTTTCACCGCGGCCCTGGGACTGGAGGCCAACACCGACAGTCTAAGCGGGGATGCGCTGGTAGCTGTTCTATCACGCGCGTGCGACGCCACTATGCCGGGAAAAACACTGCCAAGAAACGGTAGATGCCCGGTATACTGGTGGAGTGCCGAGATTGGAGCTCTACGGTCAGCCTGCCTCAGAGCTAGACGTAGGATGCAAAGAGCTCGCACCGAGGATGCAAGAGAGAACCGCCGTGAAGTGTTTCGAGCTGCGAAATTGGCCCTTAACAAGGCCATTACAAGCAGCAAGAGAGCGTGTTTCGACAACCTGTGTGAGAGTGCCAACGCGAATCCGTGGGGTGACGCCTACAGGATTGTGATGGCCAAGACCAAAGGGGGCTCCTCACCCCCAGAACGGTCTCCGGACCGGTTGGCAACGATTATCGAAGTACTCTTCCCGTCTCGAACCACAAGCCCCTGGCCACCTGCACTACGAGACAGTGCGGGCACGGCCGAAATGGTGGCTCCAGTGATGAATGAAGAACTACTCGCAGTGGCTAAATCCCTAGCAATGAACAAAGCTCCAGGGCCGGATGGAGTTCCAAACAACGCTCTCAAGGCAGTGATCATAGCGAACCCAAACATGTTCAGGCTAGCTATGCAGAGATGCCTTGACGAGTGCCGTTTCCCCGATAGATGGAAAAGGCAGAAATTGGTGCTGTTGCCGAAGCCCGGGAAGCCACCAGGCGACCCATCGGCGTACAGACCAATCTGTCTGATAGACACGACTGGCAAACTGCTTGAGAGGATCATCCTCAACAGGCTAACCCCGTACGCGGAAGGTACGGACGGTCTGTCAAGCAACCAGTTTGGCTTTCGGAAGGGTAAGTCCACAGTGAACGCTCTCAACTCAGTGATAAATACTGCCGAGATAGCGATCCAACGGAAAAGGCGAGGTATTCGATACTGTGCGTTAGTGACACTTGACGTGAAGAACGCATTCAACAGCGCAAACTGGGATGCCATCGCGCTCTCGTTACACCGGCTTAGCCTACCGGTGGGTCTGTACCGGATCCTGGAAAGTTACTTCCAAAACCGCGTACTGCTATACGAGACCGATGCCGGTCAGAAAAGGGTTCCGATTACCGCCGGAGTCCCGCAGGGCTCGATCCTAGGCCCGGTGCTATGGAACCTCATGTATAACGGGGTTCTGAGACTGAAGTTCCCTCCTGGGGTCAAGATCGTCGGCTTTGCTGACGACATAACCTTGGAGGTCTACGAGGAGTCAACTCCTGAGGTAGAACTAACCGCAGAACACGCGATCAGCACGGTGGAGGAATGGATGAGCGCGAGAGGCCTTGAGCTCGCTCATCATAAGACGGAGGTAGTTATCGTCAACAACCGCAAGTCGGCACAACATGCAGTTATCCATGTGGGAGAAGTCGCGATCACTTTACAGCGAAGTCTGAAGTCTCTCGGAGTCATTATAGACGACAAGCCGACCTTCGGCAGCCATGTCGACTATACATGCAAGAGAGCGTCGACTGCTGTTGCGGATCTATCGAGAATGATGTCCAACAGCTCAAAGGTGTGCGCCAGTAGACGTAGGTTACTGGCAGGCGTTGCCGTATCTATCCTCAGGTACGGCGGCCCGTCATGGTCAAGGGCACTGAGGGTAACCAGTTACCTACAGAAACTGGAGAGCACCTACCGCGTGATGTGCCTCAGAGTGATATCTGCCTACCGCACGGTATCACACGATGCATCCTGCGTGATAGCGAGCATGATGCCAGTCGGGCTGGTCATTCGGGAAGATGAGGAGTGCTTCGAGCTACGTGGAAATAGGGGAGCCCGCGAGCGCACCAGGGTGACCTCGGTCGCCAGATGGCAGCGTGAGTGGGACAACTCCTCGAAAGGTAGGTGGACTCACCGGCTGATACCTAGCATATCGAGCTGGGTGGGAAGACCCCATGGGGAAGTTCACTTCCACCTGACACAATTCCTCCACAGGTTCGGGCACGCGGAGGTCCCAGTCTGCCCGGACTGCCCAGGTGTAGACGAAACTGCCGAACACATACTGTTCGTATGTCATCGGTTCGACGTCGAAAGAAGAGCAATGCTTGACGTCTGTGGCTGGGACACAACCCCGGATACCCTTATTCAGCGGATGTGTCAAACGGTGGAGAAGTGGAACGCAGTCTCGGCTGCTACCATCCAGATTGCCAGTAGGCTACAGGTAATCTGGCGAACCGAGCAACAGACGACGGGCACGGCTAACTAGTGATTGGTTAGCTGGAGTGAAAAAGGCCAAGCGCAAAAAAGAGAGTGAAAGGTCTGTTCATGCCGAGGCAGGTTTGGCGCAGCGACTGGCAACCGCGTAAGGGGTAAACCCAGCCACCCCGAAGCAAGACAGAAGAGTGAGTGTATAGGCGTATAAGTGGACTGCCTCATGCCAAGACGGGAGGGTCGTAGCGTAGTATGTTGGGACTTAGCTATCGATGCCTCATGGCGTGGCAGAGGAGTGAAAGGGTGAGCATCCAAGTCAGTCTCACACGGCATGTTAAGGGTGAGCACAAAAGTCAGCCTCACGAGGTACGGTAGAGGCTAGCACAAAAGTAAGCTCAGCAAGGAATGAAAAAAGTGAGCAAACAAGTCAGCCTCGCATGGTATGTCAGAAGTGGGGCCTAAGGAAAATGTCCCACATGGGATGCCAGGGGGAGTGACAGAGGTTCAATAGAGTGGCACGATCGAGAGTGAATCAGGTGATAGGGTGAGCACCCAAGTCAGCCTCACATGGTATGGGTGGGGCGAGCACAAAAGTAAGCCTAGCAAGGAATGAGTAAGGTGAGCACACAAGTCAGCCTCGCAAGGAACGAAAAAGGTGAGCACAAAAGTCAGCCTCATGTGGGAGTGTTTGAGAGTGAAACTTGGTGCGATAGAGAGAGAGCACACAAGTAAGCCTCATACAGGACGTATGAACGCGTGAGTGAGAGTGAATGAGTACATTTAGTACAGCCATCCCCCCAGAAGTAATACCGAGAGGTAGTTCCTGGAAGGATCGATGGCGGAGCCCAATGGAGTTTAGTCGGTATTAATGGCAGCGTCACCATTCGAGCCCGACACGCCCCCAGTGCACCCCGTGCGGTAGATTGGACCCTACCAATAGCACGTGTACTGGGCTAGGACGTAAAGGTCTTCTCCATTGTAAAAAAAAAAAAGCTAATAAAATACGCATATTAGTGAATGACCTCGACCAGGCAAACCAGATTGCTCGCAGCGAGCGTTTTACAAAGCAATTTAAGGCGTATATACCTTGTTTGGCAGTGGAGATTGACGGGGTCGTCGCCGAACCGGGGTTGAAGTGCGAAGGCGTGTTGAAGTAAGGAGTTAGTTGCTTTAAGGACCCCTCACTTGAAAATGTGAAGATTCTGGAATGCAAGCAATTGTATTCAGCAAAAACTTAGAATAATAAGACAACTTATTCATTGTCCGACTCGCTTCGGGTGACTTTCTCCGGGTCTTCCCTCCCCAACTATGTCTTCCTGGATAACGTTCGTCTACCTGTTCGCCTGTTTGTACCGCGGGTAATGAACTGCAGCAATTGCAAGCAGCTGGGCCACACAGCCATCTATTGTGGCAATAAGAAAAAGTTTGGCAAATGCGAGGGAGCACATGAGGATGCCGCTTGCGGTGGAGAAACTGAAAAGTGTATTTACTGCGGGGGCCTTCCGCATGATCTTAAATCATGCCCCGCGTACAAACAGCGCGGGGATAAAATTAAGCGCTCCCTTAAGGAACGCTCGAAGCGCTCTTATGCAGAAATTCTTAAGAATGCTTCGCCATCTGTCCCTTCCGAAAATTCCTTTGCTCTTTTGGCTGGCGTTGAGCAAGAATCTGACGACCCACAAGAGGGAACATCTTTGGTTAACCCAGGGGAATCCAGGAAGAGGAGAAATCTAGCCTCCCCTAGACTGCCTCGTAAGGGTGCCAAGGTGTCGTCCACTCAGAGTGCGCCAACTACAATCAATAAATCCAACGGAAGTGATGCACTAAAGCCGAAGCAATTTGCTCCAGGACTTGGAAATTTTAATTCTAACAAGGAGTATCCACCATTTCCAAGGACACCAAAAAAACCAAGTGTTCCCTTTTTCCAAACAGATACTCACTCCTGTAGCGGACTAATGAAATTTTCTGACATAGTGGACTTAATTTTCACAGCTTTCAATGTTACTGATCCTCTTAAAAGCATTCTGATACATTTTCTCCCTATGGTGCAAACATTTTTGAAGCAGTTCACTGATAAATGGCCCCTTCTTGCAGCGATCGTATCCTTCGATGGCTAAGTCATCAAACGAGGTCACTGATTCGATCACTGTCCTACAGTGGAATTGCAGAAGCATCCTCCCGAAAATCGATTCCTTCAAATTTTTACTAAACAGTTTAAAATGTGATGCTTTCGCATTATGTGAAACTTGGTTAACTTCCGATATAAATCTCAACTTCCACGACTTTAATATAATCCGTCTGGATCGAGAAAACCCTTATGGAGGAGTACTTTTGGGGATCAAAAAGTGCTATTCTTTCAACCGAATTAACCTTCCTTCAACACCAGGCATTGAAATTGTCGCTTGTCAAGTTCTAATCAAAGGTAAAGACCTTTGCATTGCTTCCATCTACATTCCTCCTAGAGCCTCGGTAAGGCACCGAACGCTTTGTAATATCACGGAATCCTTACCGGCACCGCGGCTAGTTCTGGGAGACTTTAACTCGCACGGTACGGTATGGGGCTGTCTTCATGATGATAATAGATCAACATTAATCCAAGATCTTTGCGATAATTTCAACATGACCATCTTAAACACGGGAGGAATGACGCGGATTCCTACACCACCAGCACGCGCAAGCGCGTTGGATTTATCGCTTTGCTCGACATCGCTACAGTTAGATTGCAGGTGGAAGGTGATCCCTGATCCCCACGGTAGCGATCATTTGCCTATCGTGATTTCAATTGCTAACGGTTCAAGACCATCGGAAACAATCAATGTCTCGTATGACCTCACACGGAACATTGATTGGAAGAGTTACGCGACCGCGATATCCGTTAAAATCGAATCCACTCAAGAACTTCCTCCGGAGGAAGAGTACAGGTTTTTGGCTGACTTGATTCTCGACAGTTCGAATCAAGCTCAGACTAAACCAGTACCCAGCGCGAATACCCATGGACGGTCTCCACCCTGTGGTGGGATAAAGAGTGCTCAGAGCTGTACGCGGAAAAGTCCACTGCATACAAGGCCTTCCGGGAAGACGGGTTACCCGCTAGCTATCTACAGTACGCGTCGCTAGAAAGGCGAATGAAGTCTAATGAAAGCCAAAAAACGCAGTTATTGGCGCCGGTTCGTCGACGGGTTAACGAGAGAAACAGCGATGAGCACTCTTTGGGGTACGGCTCGACGTATGCGTAACCGTAATAGTACCAACGAGAACGTGGAATATTCAAACCGTTGGATATTTGCTTTCGCCAAGAAGATCTGTCCGGACTCTGTCCCGGTACAGAAAACGTGCCGCGCCGCGTCTCCTCACGATACCGCGAACGAAACACCGTTTTCGATGGTGGAGTTCTCACTTGCTCTCTTATCATGCAACAATAACGCCCCAGGGTTAGACAGAATCAAATTCAACTTGCTGAAGAATCTGCCTGACACTGCAAAAAGGCGCTTGTTGAATTTATTTAACAAGTTTCTTGAGGGTAACATTGTCCCACACGATTGGAGGCAAGTGAAGGTCATCGCCATCCAAAAACCAGGAAAACCAGCCTCCGACCACAACTCGTATCGGCCGATTGCAATGCTGTCCTGTATTCGGAAGTTGTTCGAGAAAATGATCTTGTTTCGCCTCGATAATTGGGTTGAAGCAAATGGCTTACTGTCAGATACACAATTTGGCTTCCGCAAAGGCAAAGGGACGAAATCCAAATGGCCTATGCTAACAAAGAGCAGATGGCATCAGTCTTCTTGGATATTAAGGGGGCTTTTGATTCAGTTTCTATCAATATTCTGTCACAGAAGCTGCACCAGCATGGTCTTTCACCAATTTTAAATAACTTTTTGCTAAACCTGTTGTCTGAAAAGCACATGCACTTTTCGCATGGCGATTTAACAACATCGCGATTTAGCTACATGGGTCTTCCCCAGGGCTCATGTCTGAGTCCCCTACTCTACAATTTTTACGTGAATGACATTGACGATTGTCTTGCCAATTCATGCACGCTAAGGCAACTTGCAGACGACGGGGTGGTCTCTGTTACAGGGCCCAAAGCTGCCGACTTGCAAGGACCATTACAAGCTACCTTGGACAATTTGTCTGCTTGGGCTCTTCAGCTGGGTATTGAGTTCTCCTTGGAGAAAACTGAGTTGGTTGTTTTTTCTAGAAAGCGTGAACCGGCGCAACTCCAGCTTCTATTAATGGGTGTAACGATCAATCAGGTCTTCACATTTAAATATCTCGGGGTCTGGTTCGACTCTAAAGGTACCTGGAGATGTCACAGTAGGTGTCTGAAACAGAAATGCCAACAAAGGATCAATTTTCTCCGAACAATAACAGGAACATGGTGGGGTGCCCACCCAAGAGACTTGATCAGGTTATACCAAACAACGATATTGTCGGTGATGGAGTACGGGTGTTTCTGTTTCCGTTCCGCTGCGAACATACACTTCATCAAACTGGAGAGAATCCAGTATCGCTGCTTGCGCATTGCCTTGGGTTGCATGCACTCGACCCACACGATGAGTCTCGAAGTGCTGGCGGGCGTTCTTTTGCTAAAAAATCGATTTTGGGAACTCTCATATCGATTGCTCATCCGATGCGACATTCTGAACCCGTTGGTGATTGAAAACTTCGAGAGGCTCCTCGAACTTAATTCTCAAACCCGATTTATGGCCTTGTACTTCGACTACATGGCACAGAACATTAACCCTTCTTCATATACTCCCAACCGTGTTCGTTTCCTAGATACTTCTGATTCTACTGTATTCTTCGACACATCCATGTAGGAAGAGATTCGTGGAATCCCGGACCATATACGCCTGCAAGTGATCCCCAATATATTTTATAATAAATTCCGAGAAGTCGACTGTGACAAAATGTTCTACACTGACGGATCAAATCTCGATGGGTCCACTGGCTTCGGTATCTTCAACAATTCTATCACCGCTTCATTCAAGCTCAATGATCCCGCTTCAGTTTACGTCGCAGAGTTAGCTGCAATTCAGTACACCCTTGGGATCATCGACACTCTGCCCACAGATCACTACTTCATCATTTCGGACAGCCTCAGCTCTATCGAGGCTCTTCGTGCGATGAAGCCCAAAAAACAATTCCCGTATTTTCTGGGGAAGATACGGGAGTCCTTGTATACGTTATCTGAAAAATCTTACCAGATTACCTTTGTTTGGGTCCCCTCTCATTGCTCTATCCCAGGTAATGAAAAGGCCGACTCATTAGCAAAGGTGGGCGCATTAAATGGTGACACATACGAAAGACCAATCTGCTTCAACGATTTTTTTAGTATTTGTCGTCAGAGGACACTCAACAGTTGGCCAACCTCGTGGAGCAACGGGGAGCTTGGACGATGGCTACATTCGATTATCCCAAAGGTATCAACGAAGCCTTGGTTCAGGGGGATGGATGTGGGTCGGGATTTTATTCGTGTAATGTCCCGACTTATGTCCATCCACTACACCTTAGATGCGCATTTGCGGCGTATTGGGCTTGCGGAGAGTAGTCTGTGCGCTTGTGACGAGGGCTATCACGACATCGAGCACGTTGTCTGGGTATGCGCCGGGTATTTGGACGCCAGGTCTCAGTTAAAGGATTCCCTTCGGGCCCGAGGTAGACCACCCAATGTCCCAGTCCGAGATATGCTGGTAAATCGTGATTTCCTCTATATGTCCCTTATTTATACTTTCATAAAAACGATAAATATCCCAATTTAGCCCCTCTCTTTTTTTCTCGTTTTTAGAAGTTTTCTCCTGGCTTGTGGAACCAATCAGCTCCAGACTGCCACTATGTAACCGCTGTCGCCCTTATCACTACGGAAACTGAAGCGAGAGCGACTCGAGGTCCAATGACTTTTGAAGGATTTCCCACGGGTCCGAAGAATACCATCCGCCAATCCGACCTACTAGACTGAGGCGCTAATTTGTTTCGCTGATCTCCCGTTTGCCCGAAAGTTGCAAGTTTTGCTCTTCTCTCCCGGTCACCATCTACGCCTTCTCTTCCCTGTCCTTGATACAACTGCTTCTACACCGATTCTGGAAATAAGCCCCCCTCTGAGTATCTTGACCAAGCATAAGTCTCCGGTAAAAAAGTTTAAATTTGTATTCCGTATTCCTAGTTTTAAGATAGTTGTAATTTTACCTCTTTGTTAAAATTATTGTCCCCCATCTTGTAAATAGAATTGTATCCCTAGTTTTAAAACACCTGTGAAATTTTTCATAAATATTTGTTCCCCTTTTTGTGTACCAAACAATATTGTTAGTTTTAAGATAACTGTAAATATTTCCTACAAAACTATTACTATTGAATTCCTTGTTTTAAAATTTTTCATAAAAAAAATCTTTTGCCCCCTCTCTTGTATATAGAATCTTATTTCTAGTCTTAAGATCGCTGTAAAATTTTTCTCTTTAAAAAAAATATTTCAACATTGTAACCTCCTAGTTTTAAAATATCCAAAATGTCAAAACAAAAGAATTCGGCACCGCCAAACTAACGCATTTGTGCCTATCAAATAAACGAAATGAATAAAAAAATAAATATCTTAGATATTTTGAAAGGAAATCTGTGATACAATCTTATTATATAATGAAAATAATGTTCGAGTTAGTATGTGAGGCATTTTACTGTAGTAAAATTTCATTAGAATTAATTACATTATTTTTTTTTATTCAATATTACTCATCACTTGGTTTCTCAAAGTGCGATCTGAAATCTTCTAGTTTGATAAAAATTGTCTCAACTAACTTTAAAAGTTGCTCGAAAACAACGTTTACGCGAAATAAAACAGTTTGTGCGACCACCCCTGGCTGCTACTCCGTTACTGATCTGGATTAGCTGAAGTTGCACAGGAAATCACTAGATAATTATGATTGCTAGTAGCGAAACATCTTTCTATGTGCAACTCCTGGTAATCCTAAAGTGTTTGTTGATCAATACCGGCGCCGCACAGAGGAGTAACTGGAATCGAATCCTGGCCAAAATTATTTTCTGCTGCTATTGTTGTTATTATGCCTTAATGTGAACTAAAAATAGACAATAACTAGATTTTGGAATAATTTGGCATATATCCACCTATCAGTGCAAAGGTCAATTTTCTATATCCTTTCGAATACTAGTAATTTCGAAGAGATCTTTCTGAATACATGTTTTTCTAGTTGTATAAACAAATGATCAGTGAAAAAGGGAGAGGGGAAGGGATGACTGTGTGGGTTTTCATAGGGATACATTTTTCCAAACATAGTATTTAGCCCTGCAGTATTTCGGTGTACCTCAAATTAGTAAAAATTTCAATATTTTCAAATCGCTTGGAATTTGTGGATCGGCCAAGTCCGGAAGAGTTCTTATGTTTTTTGGATAGCTGGAATCTTGTATTGTAATTCTGCTTCAGAAACCTCGCCGGCTCTCGGCGTTTAATATATTTTTTTTTTCATTCAAGTGTTTGTTTAAAAAACGTATTTTTGAAAGTTGGTGCAATGCACAGTAACACCACTATTTTCAGTGAATTTTAGGCTCGTGAACATGATCGTGGTCAACTACGTTTTTAATAATATTGTCTTATTTATTACAGTCATCATCATTAGAAAGCGATATTGCTGGATATATAATGAAAATTATTAAACACCCCTTCAAATATCACCATTTTGCATCCATGCAAAACTCTTTGACAATTTTTGACATACTCCTAATTTTACCACGTTATTCAGTAGGCTTCCAGGTATGTAAAAAATATGAAGAAACTAAAAATCGAGAAAAAATATTTTGGTTATTGTTACTCCTCTGTGCGCCTGCCAGGCCAGAACGTAGATCGCGGAAGAAAAGGGAAGGAATGTTGGTCCGATACTTGCTTTCGCTAGAGGCCGTATATACTACTGCGCACTCCACAAGTATCACGGGATATTTGGCCTGTGTTAAGCCAGAGGACTAAGCGCCATTTGGAGGTACCTTCATTAAAATCGCTATCGCAGCTAATGTAGCACTATAAACACCTACATCAATTTATTTCTGAGAACTGAAGTAGTAATCGATAGCAAAAAAGTACCCTTAAACTTTCTATGATAATGGTAAATAATCGAAAAATTAATATTTTCAATAAAAATACCAGGAAAAACAAACCTATTTTAATCCACCTAGCGGTGCAATTGTGCCATTCTCAATCATGAATCACGAGAATGTGTGCGTTGTTTAAATTCATTAAAAACTTTTAAATGCATATATTACATTTTATTATTATACATCACATGACAACTATATACAGGAAAATAAATCATTATTCGAGTTCTAAAATTTTGAAAAAGAAAAAACAGCCACGGTAATATTGAACTGAAAAAAGGTGCGAAATCGGCAAAGTCCCAAAAAGTCGATTTTTATAAAAAAAATTTTTTCGAGATAACATAAAATCTCGACGTTTCATGCATTTTAAAGATGTTTGTCATCAAAAATACGAATTCGATTTCTGAAATTTCATGGGGTCCCCCCTTTGAAAAAAAAATTTGAGTTCCGGCTTATATGGGAATTTCATATGTGACGTGACGATTTAGTCTATATTTCCGGACCCATATAAGCGATCCGTACGAAATTTTATAGACATCTGTGGGGATATTATAGCTATCATTTGGGGCTAAGTTTGTGAAAATCGGCCAAACCATTTCCGGGAAATTGATGTGAGTTCGTAAATTTTGAAAGATGGCCGCTTTTCCCGTGCACTTCCGGAACCGTCTATGGTGGTTAATGTAGTCAACGAAAGTTTGTTTGGCTGTCGGTGACCTAGAACAGCAAATTTAAGTTGTTTGAGAGACATTTTAGCGAAATTTTTACCTTTTTTGCTATCATCGGAGTATCGGTTTGAATCACAATTTGCTATGTGATCGCACGCCACAGCCTGTAACTCCGGAACCGGAAGTCGGATCGGGATGAAATTAAATAACTATTTACGGGGACGCAATACCTTTCATTTGAGACCAAGTTTAGTCGAATCGGTCTAGCCATCTCCGAGAAACCGATGTGACTGTTATTCTGAATTTAGATACTTCCGCCGGGGCTTGCGGAACCGATGATGGTGGCCAATGTGGCCAAATAGACTTTGAATGGATGTTAGTGACCTAATACTACAAATCGAAGCAGTTGTGGTCATATTTTGGAAAAATTTTCACCATTATACATTCATTGCAGAATTTCTTAAAATCGACATTTTCTGCGTGATCGTACTCATCACCCTGTAATTCCGGAACCGGAAGTCGGATCCATTAGAAATGCAATGCCTATGGGAACGTTGCACCTTTCATTTGGGACTAAGTTTGTAAAAATCGGTTCATCCATCTCTGAGAAAAGTGAGTGAGATTGTGTTCGCGTACACATACACAGACGCACATACACACACACATACATACACACACATGCATACACACACAGACATTTGCCGAACTCGACGAACTGAATCGAATGGTATATGTCACTCGGCCCTCCGGGCCTCCGTTAAAAAGTCGGTTTTCAGAGCAATTGCAATACCTTTATATTGAGAAAGGCAAAAATTATGGCGCTCAGTTCACTTTGGCTTAACGCAGGTCATTTGTTAGTAAGTATAGAAGTTTGATTCTACTTCTTCATTACCGACGCCAGAGAAGTGACTCCATTATCTGGGCAAGATATCGATCCATCAAACTCATGGGGACCGGGGGACCAACAACTTTACTTCCCTTCCGAAGGAAGACGTGACCGCAGATTTTTTCACCTCAGAAAAATCTCAACGACCTCGGCTGGGATTGAACCCAGACCAAGTGGAAGCCCAACTGCTCAACTAAAATGGCTATAAAATAAAAATCTTTGGAGATACAACTATGACGTCTTCGGCAAAGTTGCTTGGTATAAGTTCCTCTACAATGTTGCTGAAGACAGCAATATTCCAACTCACCACATTCAGAAAACAATTTTTGTAACACCCTAACAATAAGAGCCACACCAATACCATCTACATCTGAAGATCCCTGCTTGATACTGATTATTTGTCTTGAACACATAGTAGCTCTAAAATATAAGGTTTAGCTACTTTCTTTTTTTCTTCGAAACCAAGTGGAACAGTTATAATTATGTCAGTTCTGGTACGGGTCAGGATAGTTTGGGTAATGGCTGAGCTGGTCCATGCGGACGACATGCACTCCATAGGAAAAGAAGGGATGATGGACGGGGAAAGGTATGAAATGTTTGTTGAGCCTAATGTTAAGTCATTTACTATGTCCGTCCATGAGTCAGAATACTGTCAGTATTATATTCGACTTTTTCTTGATCTATCTAGGGTAATAATAGCTCTAGGAATAAATTTTTCTTACCTCGAGATTTGTGCTGGTATTGTAATGTTTACCTGTGCTCCATGTCTTACATAATCGCCGAAGCGTTTTCACTAGCAATAGTGCTAGCGTAGACAAATTTCGCAAGAGCAAAATTGGGATTTCACGAAGGGCACCATAAGATCACGTTACGGCCCCGCAAACATCTAGCATATCCTGTGTACTTGAATCCGTACGCTGTTTGTAGTTTAGTAGGGGACTTGTGGGTAAAATGAACAGGGGGGGGGGGGGTAAAATGAACAGGTAGCCAAATCAAGTCAATGTGAGTTAAATTTAGAACAAACTTCACAGAAACGTGACCTGCCAAGTATTCAAAGGATATTGAAATAATTTCTTTTGATAAAAAGCTGTCGAATGTGAAATAAATATGATGAAAACCAAAATCGGCATTCATGTTTGTCGCTGATGTTAAATTCGGCATGTAGAATATAAGGTCTTTTGCGGTGAAATTTTAATTTTTTTGTGAAAATGGTGTTACATGACAGTAGTTGAACCTCTTGCAGATATTTCACAGCAATAAGTAGGGATCAGGACAAATCGGCTCAATCGGAACGGCTGTTTGAAAATAAAATGTCTTAGGGGGTAAAATGAACAGGTTGTAGTGGGGGTAATATGAACCATCTTGCTGCTCCAAGTACCAAGCCTCAAAATTAATCGCTAAGTTCAAGTTGCTATATCTTCACTGTTCTCCAACAGATCCTTAAATTTTAAACACCTATGGATAACCCCAAGTTTGTAGATGTGTTTCCATGTCACAGAATTGTAAATTGGTTAGTATTACATGAAAATTTCATTTTTCCGTGACAAGGTTTTTTGCCTTCAAAATGCCCTGTGTGTATGCAATGCTCATGAGCCGCTGGGACATCAGCATTGCTCGGAAATTGCTTTTCAGCGTTAAGCATTGCATAGGGGAATTGTGGGAAAAACCGACACTGTGGGTAAAACCGGCACCCCACAAATTTTCCTAGAAATCAAATTTTTATTCATTTCATAATGATACATTATTATTAGTACGTTTATGTAGAGCATTTGAAAAATTGGATGTCATAAAAATAAACAAAACATATGACAGCAGCGTTCATACTCGTCTGGATGTAAAATTTCGTTGGTAGATTTTAAGGTTTTAACCGAACAAAAGCTTTTCAAATCACCCCATTTTCAGTACCTATTATTATCGGCCTTTCCTATGATCAACTAGGTGCATTGAAGACGAGTTTGAAAAATTCAATATTTTTAATTGCTTTTATAAAAAAATGTGCGCTGTTGGAGTAAAACCGACATCCTTTGGTTAGGGTAAAACCGACACACTGTTAAGATGGTTGTGTTTACTTGCGATTCATTACAAAAGGCTGGGGATCTTTGTGACACTTCAATTACACTATTAGCACACTATAGTAATAGCTGAAATACACAGAAATACTTTTATTGTGTTTATTTCTTATAAGTTTCTTTAAAAATTAAAAATTGGATTTTTTGCTTATCTGATTCTATCGAAGCTTTTGTTATTTCTGCAAAAAGCTCATCAAACCGAATTTCTAGTGTTCTCTTGGTTTGTCATAGACGAACTTTATCACAATGAGACAATGATATTATGTATACCCCAATAGATTGTTGATGATCAGAGTCCGAAAAATCAAATCTGAAAAAGATAGTTTTACTAAGAAGTGTGTGATGCGTCCAATGATTAAGCCCTACGTTGTGGATGAGTGGTTCGTCCTTACCGGGATTGGTCAGGGGTCGAGAATCCAAATTGAGGAACGTGGGTTCTGGGTTATTTTCGTTACAGATCACTCTTCGGATGGTATCCAGGCAATCAGGTAAGCGGTGTACTTTTCTCTCCTTGGCACATTCGGTAAGTTGTACGGTTTAATATATTTAATAACTTTATTTAAACTTCTATGTTGAATACCAACCGCTCTTGGCGGTGGTCGGATAGCGACTACCTATAATTATTTTTCGTCTTATATCTATCGATTCAATAACCTTAACTCTGGCATCACGGCCAACAATCAATGAGACAGTGCAGCGCTACTACTACACAGAATCGATGACACTACCTATCCATCTACTTTTACACCTCCATATTTTATACTAAGCTAATTGACAAGTTCGGGGTACAGCCAGAGAAGATGCTGTGCCACAACAGTGTGTGTGTCACTTATAAGTGAATGAATCCAATTAGCAGAACGTAGAACGCTTGCAAATCTTCTCTTACGAAATAAAACGACACTGGAGGTTGCAATGATGTGCGCAAGGATTATTTGGAAATACTCATATCAATAAATAATCCTGTAGCATAAAATACTCTTATTTATAGTACTACGCTTTCGAACTTTCTTCCCCTCACTACATGATGAAACAATAAAAAGCACATATTTGCATCATACATACTCACACTTTATTAATCACACATGTAACGAGATAGAATATCCCAGTCGGTATCACACTGACAGCATTGCTTACTGCGCCATCTCTCCGTCAGCGGGAAAGCTGCGGCTCACGGAAAAGTTTAACTTAACACGTAAGGCTCCACCTCACCCTCCTTTGCCTTTTCCACCCGATGAACCACCAAGAGAATAACTCCAACGAGGATCTAAACGATCACGTAGGGTAGACTTGCCAGACAGAGTGAGGGAGATGGGCAACTCTTTTGTGTTTCGGAAATCACGCCACTATACCAAAAAGGTATTTGTTCTCACTTTAAAAGAGATTGCTGAAGCCATCAGTTGGGGATAAGTGCGAAACGTGTGACCAAAAGATATCAGATTGAAAGTTGAAGAAAGTTCACACGAGAAGATTTGAAGCAAATATTTAATTAAAAACTGAAGCGAATACTAGTTAGAAGACTAAGAAGGCAGCATATTTAGTGTACAGATGCTGTAGGTAGATCGTAAGTAGACGACAAAAGCCACCACGTGCTGTAGGTATAACCCAGTGATCTTTTCTAGGCCCTCTTGATCAAAAAGGCTGAAATAGTATGTTTAAAACCCCTACCGATTGATCACTGAGCAACCCTAGTGATACAAATCAGGTAAAATTGTAAATGTCGCGAAATGAGACTTCTGTTAATGATAACCGTTGAACAGGTAGGCAACCCGCTCAACGTGGGTTTTTCTCTGGGAGCACCACCCAGCCAACTTCAGCCTGGGCAGATCGGAAAACCCGCCAGCCAGCCAATCACCGCCTAGCAGCAATTACGCGCCGATCCAACGTCTCCAAATTCACCATCCTGTGACGTTAAGACGGTACCTCGCCCGGTAGCATTCCGTCGGGCGTATACGACGGAGAACAGTCCGACAAATTCTCGTGCTCATTGCCATCCCACGGGCACCCTCGTCGTCCAGGTAAATCGTCAACCGCTAGGCAGAACTGGGCGATATGTTGCACGCGCATGGTCGTGCGTGGAGTCACTAAGCGAGCAGTAAGTACGACCGAAATTGCATCGTCAGCGTGAGAAGGAAACGATCGTCATCGAACTGGATCTTATCAGGTCAGGTTTAGAAGCTAAGAGAGACAGACCAAGATTGTACCTATATCTAAGCGTCCCGGGACTAGAAAACGCATCCATAGGAAAATAGAAATGTTATACCGCTCTATAGTGTCTCTCTATCTCCCTGAGGGTTTATGACCATCTCGATTAAAGTGCGCGGTTCGTTCGTTTTACTTTTTTATTGTTAGATTTTTACGCGAAAGATTTTCTCAAGGAACTTATTCGGTTTGGCTATTGTTTTGGGGTCTCGTCGGTGGATTAGCTGAATAAGAACGGTGTTTGAGCCACTTTAACATACCCGCCTTGTGGATAGAGTCTCTGGCCGGACTATCGTCATGCGTCGGCAGCCTTCCTAACGGAAGTGGCGCTTAAGTTGTCGACTGTTGTGTGCACAAGTAATCCGTTACACACATATATCTAATTTTTAATAAAGATAAATATTTTATTAAAGTGGAGAGAAAATAAATTAAAGAGGGTGTCGATCTTACCCCTATAGGGTGTCGGTTTTACCCGCAGTGCCTACAAAAAGTCACTTTGTTGTCCAAGTTTTACAATCAATAATTTTTAATGAAATTAATTTTTCGAAGCGCTGAAAAAAATAAGTCTTGTTAAGAATTTTCTGAAGAAGAATTGTGCATTAAAATTATAATTTTATTGGTTTTGTGGCAACTTAGAAAAAGTGTTAAGCTTAAGGTGTCGGTTTTAACCATAATTCCCCTACATACAGAACATTTTTTCACTAGAAGGTGTTCATTTTACCACCAGCACATGTTCATTTTACCCACACGCTATAAACATGTCTGTTTTTTGGACATGTTTTGAAATCAAGAATAATGTTTGAAAACTTGTGTTTATGTCGAAGTATTTTCACGAAGTATGTACAAAACATGTTTAACAAGAAACGTATAAGGTAATTGTAGTATCTCAATCACTTATTAGTTAGAAAATAATTACTTTGTTTAACGTGTTCATTTTACCACCAGTTCCCCTATAGCTCATTCCCTATTAGAAAATGCTTTCAGGGCGGCCCTTTTCGAGAGTTTAAATATCTAAGATGTGTTCGAAATACAGCACATTTCGTTATCTTCAGTTTTTTCATTATTGATGGTGTTTGATTACCAAAGATGGATGAATATTTCACAAGAAAGAGAAGGCGAAACCAACTTAAAAATTAACATGTTTTGGTACTTCACCATCATCCAAATTAGTTTCCTTTTTTAGGCAGTGTTTATTATTTTTGATAAGTGGAGTTTGATATGGAATAAAAGTTTCATAAACGAAAAGAAGACAAAGGTTTTGACATTTTCACATAACCATATTTGTACTTTATCAAAGTGCATCTTTCTCATTACTTTGCTTAGACATACAGATTTGGAAAAGTCTTACGGAAGTACGGACTGTTGCAATTGCGAACACAAGAACGAACGTCTTGCAGCATTGTTTGGACTGCTTCGTCGCTGTGTGGATTCACATTGGTAATTTTATCGAGTGATGCTAAGAAAACCTTAATTCCTTCCTCGTCGTTGTCAGCTTGTAATTGAGTGTAATGGCCTTCGCATTCATCATACAGCCTTTGAGCCAACTAGAAATTTACATTGAAACGTGAGTAATTTATTAGTAAACATTAACGGAAATTGATTTCACCTCAACAACATCGTCAGGAAAATTTGCCAGCCTGGCAACTTGTATTCCGAAACTTTTCTGCATGACACCTGGTTTGACGTGGTACAGCAAAGTGAAATTCTCCTTATCGGCGATGGCTTCCATGTGGCAGCTATACACGGTTTTTATGGTCTCAGCCATTTCGGCGATTTCATGGAAATGAGTAGCAAAAAGAGTGAAGCATTTTTTTTCTTTTGCAAGATATTCTGCAATGGACCAAGCAATTCCACAACCCTCATAAGTTGAAGTGCCACGACCGAGCTCATCAATAATGACTAATGATTTATCTGTGGCGGTACGTATAATACCAGCAGTTTCTACCATTTCAACCATAAAAGTGCTGAGACCCTTGCTTAAGTTGTCATTTGCGCCAATTCTGCCAAGAATCGAATCAACAAGCGTGATATCGGCTTCAGCGCATGGTACAAAGGCTCCCATGTGAGCCATAAAAACAGCAACTCCAACGGAACGAATAAAGGTACTTTTTCCGCCCATATTCGGGCCAGTGATAATATACATTGTGGTTTTATCTTTTTGAAACTCGGCGTCATTTGCTATGTAGCTCACATCTTCCTGTAGTTCTAAACAAGGGTGACGCAAGCTTACCAATTTCAGCGAGCCTTCTCCTTCTGGATGCATTCTCGGACGCACATATGGCTCCGGTGCACTTGTTGCGGCTACCGCAAAACTTAAGAAGCAGTCAAGTTGTGCTATCTGGTTGTTCAATATCGTCCATGGCTCGACATAACCGATGGCAATTCGTATGACCTCATCAACAATAGACTTTTGCTGCTCTTCGTACGATTCTTTCGAGCTGGCAAAAGCCGCATTGAAGTCAGTAAGTTTTTCATTCGTGAATCTAACACCACCTTTGATTGCATCCAGTATCTAGATTTCAAATAAAAATATATTACTCAGGTCACGTGGTTTAACCTAATTAAACAAATTTACCTGGAATTTTGTACTTTTGCGTATGAGAGTTTCATCCTTAAGCGAAATGCGAAAATGGAAACCGTGATGACCGACGAAATCCAATTTTATTGAATTGCCCTCCAAACCAAGCTCACTAGCTACCTTTGAGAGTAGTCGTTTCATCTTGCCTTGGATTTCGTCCATTTGTTCTTTGAGCTCTTTTAGCTGATCATCAAACGTGTGTTTCACCAAATATTCTCCACGTTCAACCGCTTCCAGATCCAAAATTTGTTCTACCATTGCCTTGAACAATTTAAGATCTCCCAGTGTGTCCTTCATCGGAATAAGAATAATACTTCTGACTGCAGTATTTTCCACTGTTTCCAGAAGTTGCAAAATTTTTGGAGTTCGCAAAACGACCTGGTACAGTCGGAAAATGTCTTGCAGTGATGATTTCTTTTTCAGTAGCCTCCTAACTACTAGAAGTATATCCGGAAGTCGCTTCATGTGCAGATCGTGCAGTTCCGCCCGAACTACAGCACTATCCACGAGACACTCGACAATGTCATGGCGATCCTTGATCATGTCGTAGCCACGTAACGGTTGCTTTATCCATTGAGCCATCAGCCGATGACCTTGAGGTGTCCGACAACGATCGAGTACTCCCAGTACGCTGTGCCATTTGAAAGCGGCCGAAGTCATGCTGACGCCTGGTTTAGGGAAAAGATTCAACGCGGTAACAGCTGCGGCATCCATATGCACAAATCTGGAAGATAGTCATTACAGTTATTTTAGTGATTGTTATCCTGAATTTGTTCTGAAATTATAAGAATATAATTCGACGTGAACATTTCAAATAAGCACATAAACAATACGTAAACCAACCCGGTTAATACTTACTTCAAACAAACTAACTTAGCTTTATACACACCTTAAATAAGCCGATTCTGATACCTGACAGTTCACGAAATACCGCGGTGCTACAGTGATTTTGTACTTGTCAAGTGACTCAATATAGATTGTAGATCTCGCCACAAGACAATTTTTGAAGAATGTTGTATACCCTCAAAATCTTGATTTATGGCAAAAAAAACTATTTTTCGATACTTTCGGCATTACAAAATTTTCTACGCGGTCATTTTTCAAACAAATTTAAATTTTGAGTGCTCTGGAAAGAAGAAGAAATGACCTTTCCAACGGTATGCTATGTTATGTTCTTTTGTCAAAGATACTTTGTGGTTTTGGGTCAACAAACATGAAAACAACCATAATTTTGCGATTTTCCCATGAAATTCATGAAAATTATGTTCTTTTGTCAAAGATACTTTGTGGTTTTGGGTCAACAAACATAAAAACAACCATAATTTTGCGATTTTCCCATGAAATTTATGAAAATTACTTAACATTCTTCCAAAGATGCGTCTTTGTTTTGACAAAATATTAGAAAGAGCATTAAATTTCGCATCCAAATACCTATTTCAAAATCAGTCAAAAAATGGCAGTTATTAATTTTTGAGGTATTGCCTCGCACTATAACATGCTATAATTACTATTTCGGTATGTTTTCCAATTTCAAGCTCAAAGTTCACACACATATTTTTGAATGTACACTCAGGTTTTTTTTACGCGGGGGATACGAGCCGCGTAAATGAAAACCGCGTAAATTTCAAAATCCGCGTAAATGAAAACCGCGTAAATTTCAAAATCCGCGTAAATGAAAACCACGTAAATTTCAAAATCCGCGTAAATGAAAACCGCGTAAATTTCAAAATCCGCGTAAATGAAAACCGCGTAAATTTCAAAATCCGCGTAAAAAAAAACCGCGTAAAAAATACCGCGCAAAAAACCGCGTAAAAAAACTTGAGTGTATACGTAAACGAGCCAAAAAAATATCTATTTTTTGGAAATTTTATACGAGACTGTCTCCTTAAAAGTTCATGCGAGCAAGTTTCTAATTTGAACAAAAAAATTAATATCTCTGCCATTTTCCGACCGATTTTGATCATAAATAGGTCGAGGGATGCGAATTCGAAATGTTCTCCCTAAATTCCTATTTAAACAAAGACGCTTAGTAATAAAAATGCAGAGCAATTTTTATATTTTTAAAGAAAAAAAACGCAAAATAATGGTTACTTTCATATTATAGTCCCAAAACCGCATAATACTTTTAAAAAAAATCCTAACATAGCATATCGTTGGAAAGGTAATTTCTTCTTCTTTCTAATACACGTAGCAAATTTAAAATCCGTTGAAAAATGACCTAGCAGAATTTTTTTTCGTGCCAAAAATCCTGATTTTTTGGGCGTGGCGTAGTTGGTAAATCAATTACCTTGTACGCAGCGCACCTGGGTTTGAGTCCCAACCCCGCATAGGGTTAGAAATTTTTAATGAGAGATTTTTCTAACCCGAAGATGCAAATGACATTAAGGTTAAAACCTCTATAATCGAAATAAAAAAAGATTTTTAGGGTACATTAAATTGATCAAACGTGGTTTTGTGTTGTATTTGACGAAATCTACAACCTTTAACAGACCAATTTAAAAGTACATCCATTTTTTATTATTTTGTAGCACCGTGTAATAGATTATCGAAAAGGCACATAAGCAAAATAACTTGCTTTGTTTGTGTTACACCTTTCAGTTTCCCTCAAAAATTAATATACTTCAAACAACAAAACATAAAAAATGTTTAAATGGACTTTTTGCAAAAGACTACACTTGAAAAGGTTCACCGCGAAAGGGATCAAAATAAACGATTGTATACTATTCCCCCGAAAATCATTCCCCAGAAAGCCATTCCCCAGAATTCCACTCCCCAGAATATCATCCCCCAGAATATACTATTCCCCAGAAAGTCATTTCCCAGAATGTACCATTCTCCAGAATTCCATACTCCAGAATGCACCATCTCCCAGAAAGTCATTCCCCAGAAAGGTTTAATTTTTTTATAGATTTGATCTTTTCAAACGTACTACTCGTTCCCATTTCCATCGAACGACATTCTTCGATTCGGTCACATTTGAAATGATTTGCATTGTGTTGAAACCGGAAGTTAGGATGACATTATTCATTCCGAATTTAAATAAAGAATAACTAACTTTCCCGAAAAATCATTCCACAGAAGCTAAAATACCAAAGCGTTATCCCCAGAAAGAACTATTCTCCAGAAAACCATATCCAGAATGAACCAATGCTCATAAGTTCATTCCACAGATATAACCATTTCCGAGACATTTTTTTTTTGAAGTGGGAAATTTTTTTGATGGTAATCAAAACATTTTTTCATTATGTTGACCATATTGCCAATAGCAATATTTTTACTTTTCTTTTAATAATATAAACATACATACATACAAATTCAGTACAGGCGTGTTTTTCAGTGCCATTTAACAACAACCATAGAAAGAGGTAGCCCCCTTCCTAGGATCCAAAAGAATGTAACAGTGTTATGTAAGTAAGGTTGTGTGGCGAAACAAAAACTTTGTACATAACCTAAGTCAAGGAGCTGATGCATGATGCACGATGTTAAGCTGGTACGGATAAGCCGTCGAAAGCGGCGGCTCCTCGCAAAAATATCGTAGCGCCAATTCGGCCAAAACACTAGCTACACCTTTTATACACGGTTCCAACCACTCATTTACAAATTAGTCAACCCTCAGGCCCAGGAGTAATTGGTATATCCCCCGTATACTTGCACATATGTCAGTGGCGCCATAATCGCAAATGCGAAAACAGTCCCAACTAATAATATATTCAATTCAAAATGATCGCTAACATTGACGAATAATTGTTGTCGAGTATTATGTCTGTAACTCTGTGCTATAAGTACCATTTGGCGTAAGGTATGAAAATACTTTCGAATGTATTTATTTCAACCTATTTGAGTAAACCGAGCAATCGGGTGAATCGTACATTTGCATACGAAACATTCCCAATACAAAAGAAAGATAAATGCTCTAAAAACCCACGAAACCATTTGTCAAAATATGCATTCATTTCGATCTTAATATGGATTCAACCAAAGCTCCAAAGAAGGAATCAACATATATGTTTGAATAAACCGGGCAGACGAAAAGATCACAAGTATGCGTGCAAGAGTTGCTTGGCGTACAACTTCAAAGAACTGCTCATGTTTGAAAGAAGGAACCAAGTCCTATGTTTGAGTAAACCGGTTATACGAGAGGATAACAGGTTTGCTTGCGAGAGGCCGCCGCTTTCGAACGGCACATCCTCAGCAGCTTAACACCGCATAAGTTTCTTTAATTAGGTATGCGTAAACCTTTGGCTTAAGCACAAATAATAAATAAAAACCATAACTTTTCTGGGGAATGGGGCATTCTGGGGAATGGGGCATTCTGGGGAATGACTTTCTGGGGAATGGGGCATTCTGGATAATGGTTTTCTAGGGATTGGTACATTCTGGGAAATGTCTTTCTGGGTAATGGTACATTCTGGGCAAAGGAATTCTGGGGAATGACTTTCTGGGAAATGGCCTTTGGGGGAATGGTATACAACCAAAATAAACGTCACACATTTGCTGTAAACGAAAGGGTTTTCTCGTACGGACTATAAGTTAATGTCTCGCCGTAAAGGGTTTATAAGAGAGGGCACAAAACCAGTGTAATGTTTCAGAAGGTACCAAAAACATTTATCAGCAAAAATTGTTTAAAATAGAGATGCACCGAATAGTACTATTCGGCTTTCAGCCGAATACCGAATATTTAATATTTAATTATTCGGCGTACCGTATATTCGGCTTAAGTTAAAATCGGTCGGTATTCGGCCCGAATATTCGGTCGACCGAATATTCGGTGCATCTCTATTTGTATATACCTATGTATTTTCTTTTATTTTGTTTCTTTTAAATATTTCATGAATATTAGACCATTACTTATCATATTCGGCCGAAAGTCGGTTTTTATTATTCGGCGTACCGTATATTCGGTTTAAATCAAAATCGGCTGGTAGTCGGCCCGAATATTCGGTAGACGGAATATTCGGTGCATCTCTAGTTTAAAATGCAATTTTATGAATATATCTGGTATATTATTCACAAAATATGACTAGTTTAACACGACATAACGTTATTTGATCCTTCTATAAAGCTTCTGTCATAGGAATATAACATGCAAGCTATTTTTTCCAAAGTAATTTTCTCAACATCAGCTTATTGTATTTGACGTCGAATTGTCTTCTGGTATAGAATAGGTGCTTATTAGGTACATTATCTTAAAGCCACTGTAATATTTTTTGATTGTTCAGAAAACAAGCTAGCCTGTGGACCTACCTGTTGAGATTCAGCATTTTAATTTGATATTGACCGTGGTTAGAGGAATCGTTCACAATTTCTAAATAACGTATCGCTACACCTAGTGCAGCTAGTGCTATTGTGTTAGAAGTTTCCGGCATGGTATTGGCACTTTCTCGTTGACCTTTAGAGAATCGGAGCAGTTTGTTCAAATCTTGTATGACGTCATTTTTTTCTAGAGAAAAGTCTTGTTTCTTCTTGAAGGTCACTACGACATTATTTCTTTTTAATAGATTTATAATGCGTTCATACTGAAATGGTAAAAAGAGAACTTTTAAAGTACGTCAATGGACAAATACCTGTAATTACTTACCTCAGCATCCCCTGAGGGCAAAATGCACTCTTTTGGACCCAGAATAACAACCAAAGCCTCAAGCTCCGAGTAAAAATCGTTGTCAACAATCTCAGATACCGAAAAAATCCGTTCGTTCATTTCAACACAAGATATTCCAATAACTTTCTGCTTGGCTTGCTGTTTCACGTGTAGCGCAATCAACGCAGAGCCTGCAACCATGTCATTGTTGGAAAATAGCAGATCTTCAAATTGAGTCAAGTTTCCTGGCGATCCTTTGAACTCTAATACCCATTCGTTAGACGTCTTCGTGGGCCCCTTATTCGTGTAGACCTCTACCCGATAGTTGCGTATAAGTAAAAGATCTCGAACAAAGCCTTCAAAATTATTTTTGCTCAGCACGACGTACGGTAGCTCTGAATCTAAACCAGCCGGGGCCATGATTTTGACTACGTTCGTTGATTTGAATACACTTTTTGCGACAAACTCTGCATCGGGACCGTGGGAGCTGTAGTAGTCTGATCGATCGAAGAAGCGTATCGTAGTTGAAGGTTTCTGAAATAAAAGGTAAGCATAATCCGTTATTTATATTGTTTATTCAAATATTTAATCCTATCCCCGGTGAGAGTCGCAAGCTTGAGTTACCCTCGCGCGCGTTTGCTCTAGCTTTTTTTGGATTTCTTCGCGTAAATTGCATACTGTTGTTGCCGAATATAGGTACAACTGTCGTACCACAGTTGACCCAGCAATCATTCGATAGTGTGTGAGTCAAGAAAACGGTGATCAAAACAAAATACGTGCAATTCGTTTCCATCAACTATTTGCGCTCTTAACCTAGGTTATTGAGCTGCTTGGAGCAGCAGGAGTGTTTTGTTGACCGGCATGGCGAACTCCACGAAAGCTAAGCCACCGGATATTGAAAGCAATAAGGAAAATGATCCTGATCTTGAGGGCCAAGAAAAGGCACATTATAAGGTCAACAAAAATCGACGTACGATACCATCGTTTATGGACACAAAATATGCACGGTGATGTAGTGTTTTTGTTACTGCAAGGAACCGAGGAAAAACCACTGCCAAGGAAACCATTAGTGATTGAGACATCAATTGAATTAGCTGCAGGTGGGCCAATCGATGGTGCAATATCAGAGGCACGAGGAGCCAGATATACTTTGCAAGTTCGCAGCCAAAGCCAGGTCGATAAACTACTCACAATGAAAAACCTAATCGACGACACACCGGTCGAAATAAAGTACCATCCTACACGCAATGTGTGCCGATGCGTGGTCACATGCTGGGATATGGTCGATACTGATACCAAAGACATTGAGCAGTACCTACAAAAACAAAATGTGATAAACATCCGAAGAATTACTCGTCGTACTCCAGACAAGAAAACGATTAACACTGGAATTATCATCTTAACATTCAATGGAACTGTCCCCCCACAATACATCAAATTCGGCCTATTACGTGCTCCGACCCGTCCTTATTACCCTTTGCCTCTACTATGCTACGGTTGTTTCTCCTACGGCCACACCAAATTCAAGTGCAGTAACCAAATGACTTGCGAAAACTGCTCGGATACACACGAACTGATTGAAACCAACGACAACGTTCAGGCATGTAATAAACCCACGTTCTGCAAGAACTGCGAACAAAGCCTGCTGATCGTTCATGTCCAGTTTACAAGATGGAGGTAGAGATAATCCGTATGAAGGTAGACGAAGTTTAACATTTGTCGAAGCCAGAAAAGCGCACCAAAACCGAGTCACAAAATCAAAAGGCACGTACGCCAATGTAGTGCAGCAAAGACTGATCGTTGCACAATTGCCGAACAATGAAATAACTACTCTAACCCAACTCCTCGTTCAAAAAGAACAAGCCAACAAGACACTGCATCAAAAAAATCAAGAATTACGGAAACAGGTAACAGATCTTCAACAATCCTTGAAGCAGGTGCTGAAAAACCAGAAAAAACTGCAGGAACAGTTTAGCCGTTACACTCAGCGTGCACAACAGCCAAACGAGTCGCAAAAAGAGCAAGTCAGATCAGAAGAAACAGCACCATGTGATACTGCACACTCATCGAGAAAGACTTTTGTTGATCCAAATCGTATTTTAACTAGACAACAGACACGTAGTGGCAGTCAAGGCAGCATCCCCCGTGATTCAGATTCCATGAATTCAAACAAAAAACGCTCCTTTTTCAAACCATTAGCAAAACCTCCCAAAATCCAAAAGAACGAGGAATTAAACATTTCATTCAGCAATGATGAAACTGACACACAACACCACATGCATGATTCATCTGGAGTATCCGATTATGAGCAAGATCAAGAAATGACAGGAGTAATCAACTAGGCGTATATGTTAACCAATTTATTTGATCTTTATGGATAACTCTCACCAATCTATTATAAACACGTATAATCCAGCAAGTCTAAGCCACACTACCCCTACTACAATGCAAGACACAGATCCGCTTACTCATCTTGGAAGGGAAGGGAACCGGGGATAGCAGACTAGGCTATCAATACGCCACTGTCTCAGCCAATCTCCGGTCTTCCTGGTGATAATAATAGTGGTACGCAAACCCAGGACCTAAACACTACTACAGCAAAGAAATCACACCGCGGAACCAATTCAAGAACATCATCACATCGATCAGCAATTTCAAACATCCCACACAACGTGTCAGAACGTTGTATCGCTATTCAATGGAACGTGAATGGTATAAGAGAACGCTATGCGGATTTGCAACTTTTTGCACCGGAATTTCAGTCAGGTATCATCGCTGTACAAGAATCGCGCCTCGCTCAAGCAGACATAATGCAAAAAATTCACAGAAGCGAGTACAAATGGTCAATTCGTCCGGGGCCAACATCTTGCGCCCAGAATGAAGTACCACCCGTTGTCCACAAATCATTAACACATAAGTTTCTGAGAATAAACACAAATTTACAAGTGGTAGCCGCAAGGGTAAACCATCCGATCGAAGCCACATACGTATCAATTTACATCCCATGTCACTGTGCCCCAGGCCAATTACACAACGAGCTAGAACAATTAGTGACCGAGTTACCACCCCCTATTGTCCTGATGGGTGATTTTAATGCCCACAGTACACTTTGGGGTAGTATCAAAAACGATGGTAAAGGAGCTGTAATTGAAGACTTCACAGCTCAACACAACCTTATAATACTCAACACTGGAGAACACACACGCCTAGATCCAAGAAGTGGAACCACCTCGGCTATCGATCTAACCATCGCATCACTACAAATTGCATCTAAACTACAGTGGCATGTGGACGCAGATAATCGTACGAGTGATCACTTTCCAGTGATAATCGCAATTTGTACCAGAAATTCGACGTCGAAGACGATGGATATATGATAGAGCGAATTGGACGTTATTTGAAGATATCCTGCTAGAACGGATTCACCCTGACCAGTCATACTCAGCAGCAGAACATAGCGACGAAATAATCAATGCAGCAGAACACCACGAAAATCATCGGGAAAACTTGGCACTAAAAGCGTTCCTTGGTGGACCACAGAAGTACGAGCGGTAATTAAGATTAGGCGAAAAAAAACTTAGAGCATTGAAACGACTACACAACGATGATCCAATGAAACAGCAAGCCTTGCAAGAATTTCAACAAGCATGAAACGAATCCAGAAAAGCTGTAAATGAAGCAAAAAGGCATCCTGGGATACCTTTGTCTCCGGAATCAATTCACAAATACCCGGAAGCGAGTTGTGGCGTAAAGTGAATGCATTACGCGGAAAGAGGAACATTCACAAACCGGTCTTGGTGGTGAATAATCAAACAATAGAGGAAACTTTTGCAGATTTCAGAGAACTTAGCCTGCAACTTTGAATCTGTTTCTCAGTCACAGTCAACTAACACTTGCTTAGAGGAGGAGACGGTCCAAAATCTGAATGAAAATCAGGAGACTGATTTCAACAGCAACTTCTCTCTAGAAGAATTTCTCTGGGCTCTAGACAAGGGAAGAAACACATCAGTGGGAGCTGACAACATCAGTTACCAAATGCTTCGACGGTTACCTTATCGCATTAAATTACAAGTGCTTGAAACAATCAAGAAAATATGGAGTACTGGAACAATACCCTAACAATGGAAAGAAGGCATAATTATTCCGCTACCAAAACCGGGAAAGGACCCTAAAAAAATTGATAATCAACGTCCGATCACACTGCTAAGCTGCTTCAGCAAAACTGTTGAACGAATGGTCAACAGACGATTAACAGCTCACATCGAAAAAAGGGCGATTTAATTCTCATTAATTCGCCTTTCAAAAAGGTAGAGGAGTGGATACCTACATCGCTTCATTGGAGAGTGCCATTCGAGAGCCCTTCGAGGACCGTAAACACTGCGAAGTGTTGATGATCGATCTACAAAAAGCCTACGATAAAGCAGACAGAAACAAAATTATTTCAACTTTAATCAGCTGGGGAATTAATGGACGTATGTTGAAATTTCTCAAAAATTTTCTTACGAACAGACACTTCCGCGTAGGGGATTCATTGTCTTCAAGAAAAGTACAAGCTACCGGTGTCCCTCAACAATCCATATTATCGGTCACCTTGTTTCTCGTATTAATGGAAACGGTCTTCGAAAGGATCCCTAGAGGTCTACAAATATTTGTGTATGCAGACGACATTTTGATTTTGGCTATCAACAGAAATGCTAAACAAGTTCGACGCAAAATTCAAGTAGCAGCAACAGCACTAGAAATATGGGTTGAACAAACCAAAATGTGTATATCGGTTGAAAAATCATGCTACATGCATCTGTGCAAGAAACGTAAACGTCCCGAACTACCTCCAGTTGTAATTAACAACGCATCAGTACCAGAAGTGCAATATGCTAGAATTCTCGGCGTGACAGTGGACAGGCGGTTGAATTTCAAATGCCATGCAGCAGCAGTTCGACGAAATACGCAGTCTATGTTGAATCTGCTGAAGATCTTAGGTAACAGGATGAACGGAGCAACAAGGAAATCTCTGTTTCAAATAACAAATGCGGTAGTGTTACCAAAATTACTTTTTGGGTTTTTCGTTAACTAACAGCGGTAGTGTAACAGCGATCAAAACTATGCAACCTTTATACAACTCAGCTATACGGGAATCCTCAGGAGCGTTTCGTACGAGTCCAGTAGACTCAATCATGGCTGAATCTGGTCAACTACTTTTTCGACATATGACGACACTCCACGTAACTACTAAGGCCATTAGACTAATGGAAAAATCAAGCCAAATCTTCCCAAATCTATCGCCAAGTAATGGAGTGCCAAGTGTTTTTCCATCGGTAAACAGAGCAATGACAGAATATCGAATTTTAACCGGAGAAGCACTTCCAAACATCGCCTCTCTATCATGTGTCGGGGAACGTCCAGGGGATACAACAAGCCTTCAAATTGCCATTCGTTTTCGAGCTCTCCATCGAGACAGAGGTTGTTTTTTCTAGTCCGTAGTGCTGTGTGTGGCGATAAAGAATAGTGTTAATCCGCATTCAAGGTTATTTTGCCAGTTCGGTTCGGTCCTCAGTCTTTTGTTCGCGTGTGAGGATTAAACAATACCCAAGTAACCATAAGCATTAAGCCATTGCACTATATTGGCTATACATTTGCACTAATGTTGCATTGAAACTCTATTACAGCATTAACAACGCAATAAAGCTCTATATTAGCATCAATAATGCATAGCTGCACAGCCGACATATAGCATTATAGCTTGCTCTATATGCGTATATAAAGCTGATATAACGCGTATATGCTTCAAGGATCTTTAAAGCATGTAAGCTTTACAAGTGCATTTAATGCCATTATAGAGAAAATAAAAAGCTGATATAATGCTATTGTAATGCTGTGGGTTTATTTGTTAAGCAACTCTTCTTGAAGATTATATTCGGCATATTTCATTTCAATTGAACATATGCAATATAGTCCAGGAAGCTAACGCAGCGCACTTACCGTGAAGGACGCGGCAAGGTACCTCAGTTCGAGACTTACTAAAGGTAATTTTCGTAAACATTCATATCATGCGAGAACGTAAACCCATTAAGGATATTCATTACAATGCATTAGAACAGAGTCAATTACAGTTTTAAACAGAATATTTTATTTTAAAATTTTTCCTTTTTGCTCATCATACCGAAAGGAAACATAAGAAATGGTTTTAAAACCAAGGCGGACAATGAGAACCAACTGAAGCTTTTTAATAGCATTAGTAGTGTCAATATAAGGCTTTCAAATTTGACATTTGTGCGCTTTTGCTATATAATAGCATTAGTACTGCAGAAATGAGCTGTCAATCTCTGCACAGTAATAGCACTATATTTCGCCTTTTCTGGCATAATATCAGCATTATACAAGTATTTAGGGCTTCACGGCTTTATAGGACAGCATTATATGTGGATCTAAAGCAGATATTAGGCTACGTTATAATGCTTGTTGGTTAAATGGAAGTTGAATCGGGTTCAACTTCTAAGGCTCCCCCTGGCCCAAATGCTGTCCAGAACTCTCAACTGGTCCATTTGTGGTCTTCTTTCGGCCCAAGACTAAATCACTGAATCTTCTTCAGATTTCTAGAGACCTGACGGAACGGTTCTCGGCTGTGACCGAAATTTCAAAGGTCCGCTCGGACAAGATAAGGGTGTTGCTAGCCAACTCAAAGCAGGCAAACGATATTGCTTGCTGTGAGCACTTTACGCGAGATTATAAGTGTATATTCCAGCTGTAAAAGTACAATCCGAAGGCGTCGTAACCGATGAGAGTTTGACGTGCGAGGATCTGCTGAAGTACGGGGTTGGCCGTTTCTGAGACCGCTTACTTCAGCCAGTGAAAATACTTGAGTGCAAACGTTTGCACTCAGTAGTAGTTGCGGGGGATGGTTCAAAAACGTACCCCCAATCAAACTCTTATCGGGTGACCTTCGCTGGTACCGCTTTGCCAAATTTCGTCCTCTTGCATAAGGTCCGTCTGCCTGTGCGTCTGTTTGTGCCGCGGGTCATGAATTGCACAAAGTGTAAACAACTGGGTCACACAGCCACCCATTGTAGCAATAAGGCCCGCTGTGGAAAATGCGGGGAGAATCATCTAGATGATTCGTGCAGTAAGCAAGCCGAATAGTGTCCCTACTGTGCGGAGAGTCTGCATGATATCTTGCATGTCCCGCGTGCAAACTACGTGGGGATAAACTGAAACGTTCCCTTGCGGGACGATCCAAACATTCTTTCGCAGAAATGTTAAAGAATGCTACGCCACCATCCTCAGCAAACATCTATACTCACTTGAGTTTGTCTTCACATCTCGCCCTGAGCAGAAGCAAAAAATTGTCCCGCGCAAGTGAAACAGTCAATTCTACCTAAAAATCAATCGGTGCCTATCACACAAGCAGTCCATATAACAATAGCCTATACCTACTGTGGGATATAGTGATGAGTGACGGTGCCCAGCAAAAAGCAACCCAGATGCGGCCGAACTGTGTTGCTGTTGATTTTTCAAAATGCCCCGTAAGACCAGCCATTCGGGAAGTGGAACAGTTATTAAAAGTGCAGATGGAACTCAATCTGGCTGAAGTGAAAACACTACAAATGCATCATATCAAACATTGCGCGCTGATTTCGTTCAACAACATTAACCAAGCTGAGTCATTCGCCTCGCGAAACAACATGCAGCACACCGCCGAATGCGGCAATGTTAAATATAGCATTCCCGTATACATCGAGAACGGTGCCGTAGAAGTTCGGGTCCATGATTTGGCTACGCGTACCCCTGACGGCGCGATTAAAAAATGCTTGCAAAAATACGGAGAAGTAGACTCCGTTACACATGATACATGGAGGAATTTTTCCCGGGCATCCCTAACGGTGTTCGTGTGGTGAGAATGCGTGTGACCAAGCCAATTCCCTCATACTTAAGCTTCACAGTGTTAGGAAGGGACGATGCTCTCATTCAACAGACATCACTAGTCACGTACCCAGGGCAAATTCCTACGTGCCAGTTCTGCACGAAGAAGCTGCACCTCGGAAAACCTTGCGTAGAAACTGTTAAGGAAAACTTAACCAATCCAACTGAAATCAGCCCAGAACCATCTTACGCTAAACCACTAACAGCTGCAAAACCAACATCTCCGGATCAAGCACCAACAACCAGCAACAACAACAACAAAACGAATGCCGAAAAATACGACCGATAAGAGTAAGACACAAACTGGAACATCTGACCGCGAGCAGCAGGAAAGTACTACGGATGAGGACATGGACATGAACGACAACGCGAAAGAAGACAAACGGATCGAACCTCAAATTGCAGTGGACAACACTGGCAATCTTTCGCCCCCTAGAAAAAGGATCTCAACACGCAGCAGAAAGCTGCGTCTGAACGAGACAAAAAACTTGACTTAGTTGTTTTTTTTTATTTATTGTAAAAAACGAACAATCGGCCTCGTCGAGCTACCGCATTTGGGCCTAAATAAATATATTAATTATAAAAAAAAATCTATACTCACTTGCCTCCTGGCGAGGGCGAGGCTGGTAACCCACAAGAGGGAACATCTACTAGGGTGCCTAGAAGTTATAGGAAGAGGAGGAACATTTCCTCTCGTAAAGTTCCTTGTAAAGGCCAGAAGGTGTCCCTTGACGGGGCTCCGAAAGTGACATCTATTGGAAGTGTTGCAACCAAACCGAAGCAATTAGCTCCTGGTCTCGGAGGATTAAGCTCAGAGAAGGAGTTCCCAGCACTGCCAGGAACATCAAAAATCCCAAGTGTTCCTTTGTTTCAGTTCGAGAGTAATCATAGCACTGGAATTATAAAACTCTCGGACATAGTGGACTGAATAATAAAAACTTTCAATATTACTGATCCTATTAAAAGTCTTATGTTAGCTTTTCTCCCTACAGTGAGAACATTTTTGAAGCAGTTGACTGCTAAATTGCCCCTCCTCTCAACGATTGTATCCTTCGATGGCTATCTCATCGAACGAGGTCACGGAATCGATTCCTTCAAAATTTTAATAAATAATTTGAGTTGCGATGCATTTGCATTATGTGAAACTTGGTTAACTTCCGATATAGATCTCAACTTCCACGACTTTAATATTATTCGCCTGGATCGAGACACCCCCTATGGAGGAGTGCTTTTGGGGATCAAAAAGTGCTATTCCTTCTACAGAATTAACCTTCCCTCGATAACAGGTATTGAAGTTGTCGCTTGTCAAGTAAGAACCAAAGGCAAAAGCCTTTGCATAGCATCCGTTTATATTCCCCCCAACACCGCGGTTGGGCACCGACGGCTACAAGACATCTTAGAATCTCTGCCAGCACCGCGACTAGTTTTAGGAGACTTTAACTCTCACGGTACAGCATGGGGTTGCCTCTATGATGATAACCGGTCTTCCTTAATTCAGGATCTTTGCGATAACTTCAATTTGACAATTTTAAACACGGGTGAAATGACACGGATTCCTGCTCCTCCAGCGCGCCCGAGCGCCTTAGACTTGTCCCTTTGCTCAACATCGCTGCGGTTAAATTGCACGTGGAAGGTAATTCCTGATCCCCACGGCAGCGACCATCTGCCGATTGTAGTCTCAATCAATAACGGTTCAAGGCCATTGAAATCAATCAATATTTCGTATGACCTCACACGAAATATCGATTGAAAGAGCTATGCTGCCGCGATATCCGACAACATCGAATCTACCCAAGAACTTCCTCCGGAGGAAGAGTACAGCTTTTTGGCTGGCTTGATTCTCGACAGCGCGAATCAAGCTCAGACTAAGCCAGTACCCCCGGCGCGAACATACAAAAACGCTCTCCTAATCCGTGGTGGGACAAAGAGTGCTCAGACGTGTACGCGGAGAAGGCCGCCGCGTATAAGACCTTCTGGGACGACGGGTTACCCGCAAGCTATCGACAATATGCGACGTTAGAAACGCGAATGAAGAGTTTGATGAAAGCCAAGAAACGTAGTTACTGGCGCCAGTTCGTTGACGGACTAACGAGAGAAACATCGATGAGCACTCTTTGGGGCACGGCCCGGCGTTTGCGAAACCGAAACAGTACTAACGAGAGTGCAGAATATTCAAACCGTTGGATATTCGATTTCGCCAAGAAGGTTTGTCCGGATTCCGCCCCGGCACAGAAGATTTACCGCGCCGCGTCTCCTCACGATAGCGCGAACGAAACACCTTTTTCGATGGTGCTCTCTTGTCGTGTAACAATAAAGCTCCGGGGCCAGACAGAATCAAATTCAACTTGTTGAAGAATCTGCCTGACTCTGCCAAGAGACGCTTGTTGAACTTATTTAATAAGTTTCTCGAGGCTAACATTGTCCCACTCGATTGGAGACAAGTGAAGGAAAATCAGCCTCCGACCACAATTCGTACCGTCCGATCGCAATACTATCCTGTATCCGGAAGTTGTTCGAGAAAATGATCCTATCCCGCCTCGTCAATTAGGTCGAAGCAAATGGCTTACTGTCAGATACACAATTTGGCTTTCGCAAAGGCAAAGAGACGAACGATTGTCTTGCGTTGCTCTCAACTGAAATTCAAATGGCCTATGCTAGCAAAGAGCAGATTGCATCAGTGTTCCTAGATATTAAGGGGGCTTTTGATTCAGTTTCGATCAACATTCTTTCTGAGAAGCTGTACCAGCATGGTCTTTCAGCGACTTTAAACAACTTTTTACTAAACTTGTTGTCGGAAAAGCACATGCATTTTTCGCATGGTGACTTATCAACATCACGATTTAGCTACATGGGCCTTCCCCAGGGCTCATGTCTAAGCCCCCTGTTATACAATTTCTACGTCAACGACATTGATGAATGTCTTGACAATTCCTGCACGTTAAGGCAACTTGCAGACGATGGCGTGGTGCTTGTTACGGGACCCAAAGCTGTCGATCTACAAGGACCATTACAGAATACCTTGGACAATTTGTCTGCTTGGGCTATTAAGCTGGGTATCGAATTCTCCACGGAGAAAACTGAGCTAATTGTATTTTCAAGGAAGCGTGAACCAGCACAACTACAGCTTCTATTAATGGGTCAAACTATCGCTCAGGTCTACACAGTAAAATATCTAGGGGTCTGGTTCGACTCGAAAGGTACTTGGGGATGCCATATTCGGTATCTGAAACAGAAATGCCAGCAAAGGATCAACTTTCTTCGTACAATAACCGGAACGTGGTGGGGAGCCCACCCAGGAGACCTAATTAGGTTGTATCAAACAACGATACTGTCGGTACTGGAATACGGATGCTTCTGCTTTCGATTCGCCGCGAACATACATTTCATCAAACTCGAAAGAATTCAGTATCGTTGTTTGCGTATCGCCTTAGGATGCATGCAGTCGACCCATACGATGAGTCTCGAAGTGCTGTCGGGCGTTTCCCGTTGAAAAATCGATTTTGAGAACTCTCATATCGATTGCTCATTCGATGCGATATCTTGAACCCGGTCATGATTGAAAATTTCGAAAGGCTTGTTGAGCCCAATTCTCAGACCCGTTTCATGTCCCTGTACTTTGACTACATGGCGCAGAATATTAACCCTTCTTCTTACAATCCCAACCATGTGCATTTCATAAATACTTCTGAATCTACTGTTTTCTTCGACACATCCATGAAAGACGAGATTAGTGGAATTCCGGACCACATACGCCCACAAGTGGTTCCAAACATTTTTGATAATAATTTCCGAGAAGTCGACTGTTCGGATCAAACCTCGAAGGGTCCACTGGCTTCGGTATTTTCAATCAAAAATTCGCCGCCTCCTACAAACTCAGTGACCCTGCTTCAGTTTACGCCGCAGAACTAGCTGCCATTCAGTATACCCTTGGAGTCATTGAAACATTACCCGCAGGCCATTACTTCATCGTTTCGGATAGCCTCAGTTCCATTAACGCTATTCGCTCGATGAAACATGGAAAGCACTCCTCGTATTTTTTGGGGAAAATACGGGAGCTACTGAGTGCTTTATCTGACAACTCTTTGCAGATTACCCTGGTATGGGTCCCTTCTCATTGCTCCATTCCGGGCAATGAGAAGGCAGACTCCTTAGCTAAGGTGGGTGCCTTAGAAGGAGACGTTTACGAAAGACCAATTTGCTTCAGCGAATTTTTCAGTATTACTCATCAGAGAACCCTCGAAAGTTGGCAAACTTCGTGGAGCAGTGGGGAGCTGGGAAGGTGGCTACATTCGATAATCCCTAAGGTATCGAAGAAACCTTGGTTCAAGAGGATGGATGTGGGTCGTGACTTCATTCGTGTGATGTCCCGACCCATGGCAAACCATTACACGCTGGATACACATCTCCGGCGTATTGGGCTCGTGGATAGTGGTATCTGCGCTTGTGGCGACGGCTATCACGACATCGAGCACATTGTCTGGGCGTGCACTGAGTACAGTTCCGCCAGGTCTCGGCTAATGGATACCCTGCGGGCCCGAGGAAGACCAACCAACGTCCCGGTTCGAGATGTGCTGGCAAGCCGCGATGTCCTCTCTATGTCCCTTATATACACCTTTGTGAAAACCATCAATATACAAGTCTAATTTCCCCTTCTTATTTTCCTTATCATTCTCAGAACCCTCTTCCACATGTATCAAAGCATCTGTATCGAATGAGCCAACAAACACGGGACCTACGGCACGAACATAACACGCTTAACTCGAAATGTAGCCGATCCACATCTGAGCCGTACTACGAAATCGTCTGGACCCCTGCCATCTTGAGGAGGACCACCCGGCGTCCCAGTACATGATTCCCCTGATGAAGGCCACCCGAGTTTGTAATCCGTTGATCTCACGATGCCTGAAACTGAAATAATTTTCTCTCCCTGCCATCTTTGTCTACCCTCCCTCCCCTGACTCTTATACCCAGAAGTAACACCCCTACCCCCCCCCCCCCCCATTATCTTCACGAAGAACTTAGCTCTTCTTGTCTCTTCTAGTTTTTACTATTATATTATATAATCTCGTTGAAAATGCCCAACTCTACTACCCACAAAAATAACTATAATTACGAATCTTTACAAAATTCAATCATGCCCTCTAATTATTCCTACTTTTAAGATAGTCGTAAAAAATTGTCCCCCTTAGTTAAACATTATTTGCTCCAATAATCTCACTGATAAAAATGTCAAACCATATTGCCACAAAAACTAAATGACCCCCCTAATCTTACGAAAATAATATTATCCCCTTGTGTAGATATATAAGATAGCTATAAAATCGCATTAGTTTCATTTTAAAAAAATCAATATGTAATCCCCTAGTTTTAAGCAATTTAAAATGTAAAACAAAACAAAATTGGCACCTTTAAGCTAACGCAACGTGCCTTATCAAATAAACGATTTGAATAAAAAAAGCCTTCAAATTGATTGGATTACTAAAACCAAGTACAAAGTTGGTGAGGCACCATCTAAGGCTCAACAGCTATTCCTAGCAACAAGAGAAACCAAGTACCTGACTCACAAACCGATGGCTCAGTTACGGAAGCAGCTGTTGGTTTTGAAATCACCTGTGAAAATATCGAAATTAGCAAGCAACTCCCTCTAGTATGTTCAATTTTCTCCGCTGAGGCGATGGCAATACTTTATGCGATAAAGCATATGTCCTAATCGCTGCAGTTTCATAACCGTAATGTTGTGCGGCACCTTGTCGACTGCTTTGGCGAAATCAAAATATATTGCATCAACTTGCTGGCGCACCGCGACGGCTGGAACTAGAAAACTTGTGTACGTCATCAAGTTCGAAGTTGTCGAGCGTTTCTTTACAAATCCGTGCTGACGTTCATCAATTATGTGTGAAGATGCAGCGTACATCTCATTGGAAACAAACTTTTCCAGAATGTGGCCAAACAATTCAGAAGCGAGATCCCTCTATAGTTTTCAATGTTATGAGTGTTTCCTGCCTTATGGATAGGAACTATAGCAGCTTCTTTCCACACACTTGGAAAAACATTTTCCGTGATCGAGCGCTTGCAAATAATGCTTACTGGTACAGAAAGCGCTCGGGCACAATGTTTTATGAACAAAGGGGGCAAACAATTCGGACCTGACCCTTTCAACGGGTCAATGCTCGACAAAGCTATTAAAACATCGGCATCGTTTACGTTAGGGCGGGGGAGGCTTATATTATAGGTTCGCAATGTTTCGAGGTAGTCTTGCGATGGGTAGATAGGAGGCCTGGTAAAAACATCTCGAAAGTGATCTGCAAATAGATTCGATTCGGCAGTGGACTGTCAACATTTGTCTCGAAGATAAACATTTTCTGGAATACCCCCGGAGCGTCTTCTGCTATTTATAAAGTTCCAGAATGTCGAGGGATTATTCCGCAGGTTGCATTGGACTTGGTTGAGATACTCACCGAATGCACTGTTTCGGGCTGTTTCATATTGCAGCTCAATTTTTCGAAGTATAATTTTGTTGTCTTCAATCCTGTGACGTAAGAATCGCTTACGTTGCTTCCGTAGTATGTTGCGCAGCCGGCCATGCTCAGCGTTCCACCACGGGTACTCATAATCTACTTTTTAGTGGTACGTTTTGTAGGAACATTGCAACGAAGAATTCCATATATGGCCTCGTAGAACGCCGAAACTGCCTGATCCAAATCATTTCCATGCAGTATATCGTGCCAATTGACTGCGCCAATGACCGATGTTACTTCATCGAGGTTGCATCGAGTAAAATCAAAGTTGAGGTCATTAGTTGTATCAGAATCGTTGCCGTCGTTAGAACACGCATCAAACCTTAAAACGAAGGGCTTATGGTGAGGGTATACCTTAAGTATAGATGTCGGAGGCTCGATCAGTTCGAACACGTTCGTGTCGTTGACGAAGGCTAGATCGAGTGTCCGTCCGTTCACATTGCTAAGAGAGCAGATTTGATATAAACCACCAGAGACCAAAGTTTCTGTGATGGCCGTCTCTTGCTCCGATGTCGCATTTTCTGGAATGTAGAACTTAAGATCGTCGTCGAAAGACCACCGGAGATGAGGAAGGTTGTAATCACCAACAACTAGTACATTGTCTCGCCTGCTGGCTTTGTCAAGAATGCTCTGAACCGCGGAGGAGTGTACGTTATACAAGTCAGGATAACTGTTCGGCCTCAGATAAATGCAGCAAATAAATAACGACCGACCTGGCAGGGACACGCGTACGACAACCTGTTCCAAACATTCACATCCAGGCATTTTTAGTTCAGTCGCAGCAAGATTTTTCTTTATCGCAATAAGAACACCACCTCCGCGGCGTAGATGGCTGGTAGAAGAATACGATCGCAACGATAAATAGCGTAGTTCGTTGTAAGCTCGGAATACATATCATACATATCATCCCATACCCAGGTTTCGGCGAGAAAAATAATGTCGGAATCGCAGGAAGTAAGGGCAAGCAAGAAGGTCTGAGTTTTCGTTCTCATTCCACGGACGTTCTGATAGTAGACGGACAGGAAATCTTCAGAGGTCAAGTGTGTGGTATGAATGGATCGTTGAGAATCGAAGCTTACTTGGATGTTAGCGGCGTCTCCACAGCGATCAGGGGTGGAATTGGGGTGTGCGGAGGTCTCCAAAAATTCTGACCGGCTCGTCCTGTATCCTTAAATTCGCGAAACCGAATACCTATTGGCCATGTATCCGCTGACATAGCTTTTGCCCTAAGATTAACTGGCATGTTCACCTTGAAGGATACAAAGCTCAGCGTGCGCACTTTGCTGCCTCTAGGAACCAGCTTGTCTGCCTTCACTTCCTCAGAATCCAGTCTCGTATGCATCATTTGCAGTACGGTGTCGTCAGGTACCTGCGGGTCAATTCCGGAAAGATATAACCAGAACTTTGGTTCGTCCAGAACTTTGCCACATCGTTTGTGCATTTTTTACAGATACCGGTCATTTTGTTTGTTTCTGTGTAAATGGCAACACGGCTCGAGTCAGTTGCGATAGCTATGAATCTCAGAGTTAGATGGCGATGTCGTCAGAAATCATGCGACGGATGTTATACTCGATGAAATAGATTGGTTTGGTGAGTGGTACTAACAGCAGTGAAGCGACGTAGGAGCGAAAACACTAGCCGGAGCTGCGCAGATGTAATTGTGTGTGTGTGTTGAACGCTACACAGTTTGCACGGATGGATGTTCTTTATCTATCTCGTTGAAAAAAAAACACAGCAAGTGAAATCTGTTCTATTTCGTTGAATGCGGCAGTTGTATAAAGATGCAATTATTGTCAAATTTTGGTTCTGATGATACGACGTAGTGAGGTTAACTGCTGGTGATTGATGGGGTGGGTCGTTTGTGCGAGGTGGGCGGGCGGCGGTGGCGATTTATCTCGTTACGAATGGCGATCGGTAGAATTAGCGGAAAGCTGTTGGTCGGAATATCTAACGGTGATTGCACGGAAAAATAGGCTGTTTAACAGCGAAAAAACTTGTAATACGCGGAGCACAAAATATTAAGGAACGTAAACAAGCACAAGTGTTGCCAAACTTAAAAAAGGATACGAAAAAATTTTGGGCGGGGTAAAATAAGCATAAAGGCGACGCGTGATTCCACCATCAACCTGTTCAATAAGAATAGGACCAACGCACAGTATTTTAAAACGTCGTTTTCGTGCTGAAAATTAATACCGTTAACTTTAGCTGTATAGTTTGTTTGGAGAAGTTGTTGCTCTTATAATTGCGCATCCACAGGAATATATCGTTTAGTGATTAATTCACCTATAAACGATATACGAAATTTATTTTCTGAACTAATTAAGATAGAGACTTTGTGTCTTTAGAAAAGTAGTAGCAAATGTTACTACAAAAGAAATTGCTGAAGGCACTATATATCTATCTTTAATAGTTTGCAAGTTCCCTAACTAATATTATATGATAGACCCCTTAAATTTGTTTTTTTCATGATAACTTTTTTAGGCATTCTCCTTACTTCTTAGAATCTTCCACAAAGTTGTTTGCGGTATCGAAACACATATTTTTGTCGAACATAGTTACTTTCCCTCTGTTGAATTTAAAAATATATTCTAATTTTTGCGATTTTTTGAGTTAACTTCCACCTTAAATAACTCGTTAAGGAGCAAATAATATAACATTCTGAAAGTACTAGCTTTTAACTTTCATATAGTGGCCCGATTGTTAGTTGACGCGATTCTCCCCGAGTGTTGTGTTCAAAACAATATGCCGTCGCAGTGGTATAAAATGAAATATTCAAGCGCACAGCGATAAGCAGCTTCATTTTTTCATGGTAAATTGCATAAAACATCCATCGATAATATAATATGTACAAAGAAGGAAAGGGATTTTTGACCACAATCAAGATCAAAGTACGAAACGTAGCCTATTGTGTGTTCGAGAAGTGTGTCAAGTGATATTTAAGCAATCAGTGGATACTGGTAAGCTTGAACAATGACGGAAATCCCACCAGCAGGTTTGCAACAATTTTAATTAGTGGTATGAAGTTTGTTAATGTCCTTCGTGACATTTATAGTGGAGTTTGATAAACGTCACCTGTTCACAATGTGGATCCTGTCGTGAAGCTCAGGGATGGCCAAAAAAGTATAAATCGAAGACGCCAAAGCTCTTGGCGGAAGAAGAAAGCGGGAGATACCGATTATTAAAAATGAATTTATTTATCTAATTTATACATAAAATTTCGACATTATTAGACACATCCAAATCTACACTTCGATTTTTGAAAGGCAAACCATATACATTGCATGTTATGGCGAACGTGTTCTATGCAATTTACCATGATAAGAAAAAGCTGCTTGTCCCAGTTCGCTTGAATATTTCATTGGTAGGTACTTGGTATACCACTGCGATGGTATATTGTTTTGAACATAACACTGGGGGAGAATCGCGTCAACTAACAATCAGGCTACCAGATGGAAGTAAAAAGCTAGTATTTTCACAATGTTATGATGTTGTTTGCTCCTTTTTGCTCCTTATCGATTTATTTCAGGTAGAAGTTACCCCAAAAATATCGCAAAAATTGGAATATCTTTTTAAATTCAACAGATAGGAAGTAACTATATTCGACAAAAATATGTGTTCCGATACCGCAAACAACTTTATGGAAGATCCTAAGAAATTAGGAGAATGCCTAAAAAAGTTATCATGAAAAAAACAATTTCAAGGGGTCTTTCATACAATATGTTCCATAACTTGCAAACTACACTCAAGTTTTTTTTACGCGGTTTTTTTTTGCGCGGTATTTTTTACGCGGTTTTTTTTACGCGGATTTTGAAATTTACGCGGTTTTCATTTACGCGGATTTTGAAATTTACGCGGTTTTCATTTACGCGGTTTTTGAAATTTATGCGGTTTTCATTTACGCGGGTATTGAAATTTACGCGGTTTTCATTTACGCGGATTTTGGAATTTACGCGGTATCCATCAATGAGGTTCCCTTTATCGCGGATTCTTAAATTTAAGTGGTCTTCATTTACGCGGATTTTGAAATTTACGCGGTTTTCATTTACGCGGATTTTGAAATTTACGCGGTTTTCATTTACGCGGATTTTGAAATTTACGCGGTTTTCATTTACGCGGATTTTGAAATTTACGCGGTTTTCATTTACGCGGATTTTGAAATTTACGCGGTTTTCATTTACGCGGCCTGTATCCCCCGCGTAAAAAAAACCTGAGTGTATTGAAGCTAGATATATAGTGTCTTCTTTTGGTGTTTAACAAAATTTTTCTCCTTAGGGTGAAATATAGCATAATACTTCTAAAGTTAACGGTTTGGACGCTATTAATTTTGAGCACGAAAATAATGTTTTAAAACACTGTGGATTGTACAATTTTATGGGAAATTCCAGTGTAAACTTACTAACCAACCTGTAACGCCGGAACCAAGAGTCAGAACCGAATGAAATTCAGCAGCAGTCAATGGCATTACTGTATCTTTCATTTGAAATAATGTCGTAAAAATCGGAAGAGAATTCGTTGGGGAATAGCTGTGATATTAGCTTAGGAACTTGGCGAGAACCCATTTTAATTCGTTTTACGTCATTTGGACATCATGGTTGTACCAGTTTATATGGGAATTTGCTATGTGACCGAACTCTTCAACCCGTAACTCCGGAATTTAATTAAATTCCGAGTTCCGGTTCCGGAGTTACGGGTTTAAGAGTGCGGACACACAGCAAATTCACATTTTTGTCGTTCTCCTATAGAAAGGTTATGCGATCACTCTGAACATCGTCAACTTAATCCCGGCCATTTTTTTTTACTTACATAGGCTTTCTGTATTTTAACAGGGACGTAGTTAGGGGGATACGGTGAGGGGTACCCCCCACATCACTCACCACCCTTCCCTAAACCTCCCTTCCCTCATCATGTACCTCCCTACCCGAATAAAATTTTCTGGTCCCTCCAGAATAAATTTCCTAGTGGGTCTGAAAACCAGTGAAAAATTTGGTTTGAAATAATTTCGAGTTGAGAAACTAATTTAAAATTTCTTAGCAAGTTGAAAATTGGTGGGGTCCAAGCCCCCGAACCATCCTCCTGGATTTTAAGTGTTTCAGCGTCGACACATACCAACTCAAGTTCGTAGCCAGTGATTGCATAACCTTTCTTTATATGCGGAAGGCAACATATAACATCCGTACTGGGTATTGAAAAAGATTTCTCAACTTAACACAACCGTTGTCCAAAGGCATTATTGAATACTCATAAATCATACTATGATTCGCATTAACTTGCAATGTAGAATCATGTTTTAACACGGATAATTATTCGTCCTGCTGTATAAGCTAGGTTGAAACATTTATCAACCTGTGTAAAATCATCCTTTAATTCTGCCAGATAGGATAGAAATCATTGGTTCCGCATATCATAAGAAAGAAACTTTTAACATTCACCCACCCGTTCATGATTTTAATACAACGCAACACGAATTAAAAGGAACCTTTTTGGAGGTAAATGCCATTTATATTTTCAGTAGACATGTTTTCGATAAGTAAATGCAAAGAACAAACAATTTCTTCGAAGCAAAAATTATTGGTTCATTATTATCGTTGAACCATGCGTTTATAACTAGTATGTCCCAAGGGCAAAAACATCTAGTTAGACCAGTGCTGCATTCGGTAACCGCAAACAGAAAACCTTCCTACACGGTCGCAAGCACTCATAGTCGACTCTCTTTCCGTACTGTGACAGCAACATATAAGGTCAGTCATACTACGTGCCTTTGCAAAAAAATGTTCTGTCTTTTCGCTCTTTTGTTCACTCAGTTTGACTGAAGCCTCTCGATGACAGTCAGTTTTGAAAATTATTGTCATTAAGGGTCGATTTCTTCACCCTCGCTTAGCGAGGTTTAAACGTACTGGTGAACCTGGTTTAAAGATAAGCGAGGGTGAAGAAATCAGCCCTAAGCCTAGCAAAGGAAATTTTAATTTCTGCAAGATGCAAGTTTTGATTTCAATATTACAGTTCAATTACATTACCTATTGAACAATTGGCTTGGTTGCTAACCGAAAATTGTTTGAGAAATATTGTCTTTCATTTTCCGTCACCGTTTTGATAAGAGTTGCAAGCCACGTAAATTGCTCATGTAATGTCATATTTAATAATGCAATATTCATTTTGTATTCTATCGGATTCCCTAATAACATAAAAACACAGATAAAACTAACTGCGGTTTTATGTTATGTTTTATGTCTGTGATAAAACTAACTCTGTTTATTCGCAGTCTAGTGCACCCAATTACAGTAGGCAGGGTTAAAATGCAAGGAAATCAAAAGAAATATATTGACCTTTCTACTCCCGTTAAAAATGAAACGGTGCCGAATTACTTCGTGAGGAAAACAAAAAAAATAGGCTGTGTTTTGATCATGTTGATGTGTTCGATTAGTTAAAAATATGCTCTGTCTATTGATAAATCTTGAGCGTTTTTTCAAAACGTCATATCTGCAATGAGTTACTCTCTTTGTTTACTTTCTCTTTCGATTTTTACGGCGTCACTATAACACTTTTCACTTATTTTACAGTACAGATCGAAAGACGGTGGTTTTAACTAGCATATTATGCAAAGAGTTGAGGGATAAATGTCAAAGTTACCGAATTATTAACAGAAGAGAAAGTAAACAAAGAGAGTAACTCATTGCAGATATGATGTTTTGAAAAAACGCTCAAGAAATATTTTTGAAGTAAAACAGGTCAAAGAACAACATGCATTACTACTAATTCAGGAGCATATAAGCTATAAGTATTATTTAAGTTTAACTATCAGTATGTTGCTGATTTTGATAGAATTTAAGGCAAACATAAACACTGGCTAGTGATTGAATCGTATATGGTGATTATTTAGTGAATAAAAACTACGCTTGTTGAATTCGCGTGGTAGACAAAAAGGAAAGAGAAATTATCATTGTGTGATGTCACTTGACTCGACTATCTGCGACCCGTAATTTTTTTTCTCGCTCTCCCTCGTCACTGTTGTTGGTACTCACTATGTTCAGTTTTGGTTGCTCAAGTTCTCTCATCTGAAAATGACGATCATTTTGATTTGTGACTGAAGCTTTGCGTACATTTTGAAGAAAAAGTGATAGTTATGATTTTGTGCAACTCTGAGTTAGACTATTCAAGAAAACAAGCGTTCGACCGATAGCTGTTAACGTACGACACAGCTGCAAAATGTGTGCAAAAATTATAAGGTGCTCTCAATTCGCACACAGAGAACTGACGAGCATATGGACATCAATTCAACGCACGCTGGTTCAATATTTCATTTGAACCGGTGCAAAAGATAATAGAAAAAGCCGTCTCCCATGACACTCGTGCTGCTATTCAATCGAAAGCTTGTGGTTGAGAGTACGAGATGTGTGCATGTTTGAAGTTGCACAGGTGAAACCATAAAGGTAGAGGTTTTTTCATCATTTAAAATATTTTGTGTACTAACTGCAGTTAATTTAAACTCTGAATGGGTTTCGGTTCGACTGATTTGGCTTACCTGTTCAATGAACAGGTTGAACGTACCGACGTGTCACCTCTGAATAAGCATTAATTTAAGTTGTTTCCATTCAACAGTGAGCCAGTCAATTTTACCTATTTTTAAATATGTTGTGTGGTATTGGAATACAAAAAAGCGTTTCCTAATTATAGCACAACTAAAAGCGTGATGCAAAAACGCGAGCTCGACAAATATTAGACCGCACATAGTGTAACACATAGTTAGACATGTCTATCGTCAAAACATAGAAGGGAAATAAATGGAATTCCCTGAACTATTTGTTATGAATGTGCTTCAATGCAAAGGAGTACCTCAATCAATGACGAAGGCATATAAAGCAGATAACCTGTGACCTGAATCTGTTTGCTCAGGCTAGTGGAAAAACCTTATGATTTAGTCATTCCAATCTAGAACGTACAGAAGATCGTTTCACATATTTCGTTCATTGTAGGCGTGTGCTTAGTTGACAATTTATCGAAAATGTCAACCATACAAAGAGAAACCGTGTTAATGGTACTGCTTTTATGCGGATCCGCACTTGGGCGACCTGGAAAATTACAAGAACAAAGATATGAATTCCAGAATTTTCAAGATATTGCTTCTGGACCGTCAGCTATTCCCGTTATGGGGTAGGTATGCACTATAGTTCAAACTATTTGTCATCTGTTGACCTTTGTTTCATATATGGGTGCCAGGGTACAAGTGGCTCCGATTCGAAATGATGCAGTTCCCTGGTCCATCCAGCATCGGAATGAAGTGAATGCATTTGCTGAAATGTTTCGACAAAATTATAACCAGATGGTCCATCAGCACAACTCGTTCATGGAGACTTTACTAAGACCAGGTCGTGTTTCAGAATTACATTTAAAAGTATTTCAATAACAGTGGATTGATTTTTGTAGTGACATATCAGTTTTATCAACTGCCGAACGGTTATACCTGGAACGAATACTTTGGCAATCAACTGGAACACGTTCACCAGCAGACTGAACAAATGTCTCGCCAGTTAATTGAAAATCTAGAACAGGGAAAAGTTACACAACAGGTCGTCATGCAACCGGATTTTTTTATTCAGCAAGCGGCTAGTGAGCTTGATAAAGCTCATTTGCAAGATGATCTTGCATCACAACAAAGTCTTGTACAGAACAGTGCACATGACAATGGACAACATGAAAACATGTTCTTTTTGGACACAAAGCAATTCGATCACAACGAACAACAACATCAATATCAATTAACTATTCCAGTGGATCTGCACGAGCCTCACTATCAATCATCTTTCATTGAAGATCAACAACATCATGAAGTTATTGAAATGGAGGATCAAAATTCACATAATCAATATGTACCGTACATCCAATCCCTTCCTCCGGTAAAATTCAACAACGACAAAGTAGAAAAAGCAGGTCGAGATTTGGACATTCGCTCGTCTGCACAATTTGAAAGCAGACCGATATCAACCACACCTGAAATAACTGAATCGCATGGAGATAACTACTACGGGAGCACGTATGATCAGCAACCGATCTACGATTTGCAATTTGTAGAGAATACAACTACAACATCTTCGAAGGTAAACAATGCAATCGCACTAGTTAGGAAGAGGATTTCCAACCCACAACGGAACTCAGAATCAAACTCAACTTTAACTTTTCTTGACACTTCAAATTTAATCGCCACCACAACCGAATCAGTCACCGCCAGCAACGTTATGTCTATGTTACCGCATAAAGTCCCGTCTTACAATTATAGTGATATATATGAGAAGGTGCGAAATGAATTAGAGAAAAACCTCAAACAACACACTGAAACCACAAACGAGGAGACTCATTTCATGGGAATGACCAGTAACACGGAACACGAGAAATTATCTTACGACATAGTGACCAACGAAACGACTCCTATGGAAAATCGCGGCGATCAACCGTCTGTAAACGATGATGACTACATTACGGATGAGATAATTCAATCTGAACCTGGCATAGGTAGCTATCCGGTAAATACTGAACCAGCTTTAGCCGTAGTTGCATCCACTCAAAATACAGAAAATCTCTTCGAACAAACTAAGCAAAACGTCCGTAGCCCGCATTCAAATTTGTTCATTCCTCATGAAACAAACTCACTGTATATTTCAACAACGGAACCGTCGTACAAAAAAACAGGTGAAATGAATCTGTATTACGATGCTCCTCTGGCACCACTACCAACGACCACATTCAGATCCAATCCGTACTATTCTGCAAAATTGGCCGAATTTCCTACACCAGAGCGCCCCTTAGAGGTTCAGCAAATACAGGTTACCAAAATCTAACCATTCTTCGATTGTTGCTCCTAACTGAATAAAATCAATTTATAGGTACATAGACAAGCAACCGAGTTAGATGCCATGGTTCAGGAAACCGAAGCTTTAGAACCCAACCATGCCCCATATGTAGAAGCGAATACCCTGCAAGGTATGTATGGTAACCAGTTGAGAAAACTTAATGGGTGAGGAAACCTTGGGATAGGTGGACAATGCATTAGTGTAAAGTCTGTTCCATTTAGAACTTGGTCACTACATTTTATTTACTGTAACGCCACCAGTAGACCCAAAAAAAGAACTTGATCGGCTCTGAATCGATACCTAGTCCCAGCAGGAGTCTATGCTCCAAAGTTGAATAAAATCCTACAAGCTTAGCTACCGGACCGGCGCGTTCGAAGTTTGGGTGGAATTTTTCGACAATTTACCTGTAGAAAGCGCACAAAATTGCATTTTCACCGCTAGGTAGCACTGTATGCATCAGTTTATCACTACACTACTGTTATTGGCTACAACTTTGTCAAATACTGCAAATCAATCCTACTTTCTTAGGAGTTATTAAATGTTTAATGAAGTGATGTCTTAGTAAGTTGTTGATGGGGCCTAACAGCACATTATCATTTTAGTACATGAGTCATCTCTTGACTACACAATTTTAGTTCCACATTTCACAGCGTAAAGGGCGCCAAAACTAACTTTTAAAAGAAGAGAGTTCACCTATGGATATGCTTACAAGAATTACTGGAAAAGGCTTCTTCTACAACTTTGTAGACTACATCTTATTCTTATGATTTAGTAACACGTTGAAAACCTCGCAAATTTCCAAAATCAATTGTTTCGATTGCTTTGCCACATTTCATCAATTAGCAGTAGAAAAATGTCAGAAAACGAAACGAACAATTTTGACGATTGAACCTTTTGTCAGCAAAATCGACATGATTCTAGTTATGGCGTTCTAAGAAATCCCCGTTATAGTAGCATTTAAGGGGCCATACACTAATTACGTAAGGGCATATGGGGGGAGGGGTCGTTTCACAATATCTTACAAATTCTTGTCTGAGGGGGAGGGAGGGTTCCTCCCTTCTTACGTAATATCGTAAAACATGCATGAAAAATGAAAATTCTTTTCATAAGAAAAGAAACTATTTCTTATTTGTGCCATGCACATTTTGTATATCAAGCAATATAATCACATATTGTACATCATGGTCAAGGAAAGGCGGACCTTGAATTGAAGTGTTTTGCAGCGACATAATACGATAGTTAAATTAGTTATGGAATTTTGTTGATTGTTGCCAACGTGAGGAGTGGCTTAATTGTCGATGGTTTTGGAGCAGTTACAGCAATTGTTTGACTCTTGGTGGTACATTGTTCTGATCAAGAACTGGAGTCACAATCTGTCTTACAAGTTAAATAGTGTTGATACCCGTATAGTTGGAATAATTTCACACCAGAAGAGGTTATAAATTCTTTTGAGTTCTACATTACAAGGAAATAGACACAAAGAAAGTGGAATATAGCGAAGTAAATTATGTTGACCAAATCAAAGTTGCTGAATATCTACAAAAATTAATCTGAAATTTCTACTGGGCGAGATTAGGATGCAAATAAAATTACTGCAGATGATTAAAGTTAAATTTTGTCCAGAATTTTCTTTTAATAGTTCTATAAGTATCGTTTTCGCTATCGTCTAATTTAATGAATTAACAATATGATTTTTTAATTACACAAATCATGATAAGATCTTATGTAGGGGGGAGGGGGAGGTTGAAAAGTTCTAAAAAAGCCTTACGTAATTAGTGTACGTTCCCTAAGTCGTATCAGAACTTTACGGGTTCTTTGTGAGATTGAACTATATTATGGTCATTCGCCTATGAGGTTGAACAAGTGGCAAAATTTTCTTCTGGGGCAACTCTTCCTTGTAAAATCCATTCATAGTCGGAGAGTAGCGTAAGATTCATCATTCATCAAAATACATTCGTTGTACGTTGTCGGAACTTGACCACGTAGCTACTTTGCACAATTTGCAGTATGTGGCAGCGGGTGAATGCGGTGAGGACTGCTGTCATTTTTGGCAAATCTATCTGAAAACCCTATGGGCGACAGAATCTGATAGACCGTGCAGGGAAGGAATTCAGGACCATGCCATCAGTGTTTGTTTCTTCTCAGCCTCTCGAGATGCGAAACGATATAGGCGGGATTGTTGTTGGTATTGTTGTAGTTCCATCTGAATTCATCGGTTTTATCTTGGTTCAATGCGATTTCGGCCAATCAACTCAAGTTCAGTGAGTGGATTTTTGTTCCAGGTTAGAACAATTGAATGGTCACATCGCAGGCAGTTTCTCGAAACTTCATCTTCAGTACCGAATCGGTACTACGAAGCTGTTCGTCCATGAAGTCAACCTTCTCTTTCTCGGTCATCTGTGTCAGACTTCGGGTTCTTTGGTGTGGGGCTAGTGTTGTACCATAAGTGACGGTGTCCAATTACAGTACCCGCAGCAGTTGAAAAATTAGTTCTCGCCTGAAAATTCACTGATAGTATTTATGTTCAGGTGCTATCAGAATCTGAACGGACATTTTTAGGACTGTCATGAATGCTACTTTGTGATTACTAAAGAAGAGCAGCCTGGCCCAAAATACATTAAATCTCGAAATCAAAACCTTGCACCTGATATGATAGTTTGGGTGGCTAATAAGCTTCCTTGAAAATTTCAGCTCATTTGGTACACTGGAAGTGGTTCCGCAAATGGCTCAAGGTTTGTATGAGAAAAATTGACCAAATGTATGGAGAAACGCACCAGTTTCACCTTTTCAGATCTAGGAGGCGCTGTATTCGATCAATGTTTTTCGTGAGAAAAATTAAGAATCTTCGTGTAACAACAAATCGACTCATGAAGATTGCAAGTCAATCCAACAATGGTCACATCGCAACTGACAAAGTTATAAGCGCGCAAAGTTGAGGGTGTCATGTGCTGTAGTTGGGGTGGCTCCGTCGAAAATGAAAAAAAGCGGCTTATGGTGAACGCACGATTGGCAAGAGGTGGATAACTACATGAATTTCAACTTTTAATAACACGAAATGCTGACCATTTGGAAGGGTAATATCTTCGGCAAACTAGATCAGAATGTCAAGGGTTTTCCGATGAAGAACAGGCCAATGCAGAATTATCCCACCAGGTGGCGCTAGGGAGTAGGCAAATGACCTATAGTTAACTTATATATTGGGTTATATCTCATGATCGGAAATACTTAGTGGGGTGGACATTTCGGCAAAGTAAATCATAAGATCCGACGGCGCCGATGGTTGGGTGGTAAGCGTGACCGCCACCCACCCCAGTTGGTCTGGGTTCAATCCCAGTCGAGGTCGTTGAGATTTTTCAGAGGTGAGAAAAATCTGAGGTCACGCCTTCCTTCGGAAGGGAAGTAAAGCCGTTGTTCCCCGGTCCATGAGTCGATGGGTCGATATCCAATCCAGATAGTGGGAGTGTGTCACCTCTCTGGCGTCGGTATTTGGCCTCGTAGCGGAAAAAGGCCGACGGAAAATAAACAGAATTGGAAGAAGAAGAAGAATCACAAGATCCAGGGCACTTCGACGGAGCATATTTTAATTTAGAATTCTTCCACTGGGTGGCGCTAGAGTGCCTGAGAATTTCCTATTCATTTGATATTGGGTCATATCTCGTGAGTGGAAACACTTGTCGGAATAAAGTCTTCGGCAAAATTGACTATATTATCAAGGGCTTGCCAATGGAGAACAGTTTTATTCGAAATTCTTCCCCTGTGGCGCTAACTCATATCAAAATGTCCTATTCTGTTTTCATTAGAATATGCTACGTGATCTTAAACACTTGATGGCGCGAAGTCTTCCGATCATAAACGAAATAGTAAAATAATACAACAGAGTAAGATTCTGGAAGGGGTAGATCCGCAGAAACAACGAAACGACTAAAAAGAATTTTTTGATTTAGCTTGAGCTTGGTGTCAAATAATTTTATTTTGAGCGACAGGAGCGCATAAGAAAAGAACAATTAGAAATGAGCGAACACGAGAGGAATGCCAATTCGCCCTGTTGCTACTATCACCCTACTGAAGTGTTATTTATTTATAAACGTAAATCATTAACAGGCAGCAATCGGCTCCGATAAGGATGTCCTAATCTGAAAATTCTTAAAAAAGGAATGATTCACTTAGAACGAGGATTATGTTCACCAGTAAAAATTCTTGCAGTTATAATTTGTTTTACGGAAGACTGTCGTCAAGTGTTTAAGATCACTTAGCAAACCTAATGAAAACAGAATAGGACATTTTAATATGAGTTAGCGCCACAGGGGAAGAATTTCGAATAAAACTGTTCTCCGTTGGCAAGTCCTTGATTATATAATCTACTTTGCCGAAGACTTTATTCCGACAGGTGTTTCCATTCACAAGATATGACTCAATATCAAATAAATAGGAAATTCTCAGGCACTCTAGTGCCACCCAGTGGAAGAATTCTAAATTAAAATATGCTCCGTCGAATAGCCCTGGATCTTATGATTTGCTTTGTCGAAGTATTTCCGATCATGAGATATGACCCAATATATAAGTTTACTATAGGTCATTTACCTACTCCCTAGCGCCACCTGGTGGGATAATTCTGCATTAGCCTGTTCTTCATCGGATAGCCCTTGACATTCTGTTTGCCGAAGATATTACCCTTCCAAATGGTCAGCATTTCGTGTTATTAAAAGTTGAAATTCATGTAGTTATCCACCTCTTGCCAATCGTGCGTTCACCATAAGCCGCTTTTTTCATTTTCGACAGAGCCACCCCAACTACAGCACATGACACCCTCAACTTTGCGCGCTTATAACTTTGTCAGTTTTTTGTTGGATTGACTTGCAATCTTCATGAGTCGATTTGTTGTTACACGAAGATTCTTAATTTTTCTCACGAAAAACATTGATCGAATACAGCGCCACCTAGATCTGAAAAGGTGAAACTGGTGCGTTTCTCCATACATTTGGTCAATTTTTCCCATACAAACTTTGAGCCATTTGCGCAACCACTTCCAGTGTACCAAATGAGATGAAATTTTCAGGGAAGCTTATTAGCCACCCAAACTATCATATTCAGGTGCAAGGTTTGAAATTCCTCACTTTGCATTTTTTTCATACAACTTTGGGCCACTCTAATGCTGGTGTACAACTCACTTTGCACTACAGGACCGACGCTGAATACGTTATTCAAAGCTAGATTGTACGGATAAGACTTCGCGCTGGCATAGAAGATTACCTGCCTTTTCGTAGCTAGAGGGACACAAATAGGCGTTATGTGACAGGTTAAAATTCTTCTAGCACGGCTTACTTCGGTTTATTCTTTAAAGTTTCGGACACTTTCCTTAACACATTAATTTGTGTTGATGTTAATTTGGGCATAGAAAAAGAAAATTGCAGCGAATAAATGCACTTTTTCAAAACGAAGTTTTCAAGAATAAACCTAAGTTTATCGTATTAAGAAAATGCCAAAACAAATATATAGATAAATAGCACCCTTAATGGAGTTACTCCAAATTAATCATTACACATGGTTGTGCAAGAAAAATATTTTTATATCTTTGATTCTTTGAATGAAAACATATTTCTAGAAACAACGAAAAGTGAATAATACCAAAATGATGCAAAACTTGTTAAAATGGGTGCAACATGACTTGGATTTGCTCTAGATCAATAATGCCTAACTAAAGTCGCTTTGACCACATTGCACAGTGGTCCCAAAGAGTAAAAAAGGGGGTTTCTTATATTGCGTCAAAACGGTTGACTTTAGCAATATAGTGTCTTTGAGAAAGTTTCTTGGAGTAGAACTCCCCTTCTTTTTGTCTTATCGGATTGATGATTAATCCCCCTAAAAGTGAATTACGAAAAATTTATTTTCTTCAATAATTCAGATAGACAAATACTTACTTCAGCAAAGTTGTAGAAACACTCGTTACAAACATTTTACCCGAAGACTTCAACTCTCTATCTTTTAAGGTTTTTGAGATATGGGACATTATTTGCGAAAGGCCCCTTAAAAACAGTTTTTTCATCATAAGTTTTCTTCTAGATTTTTTCCATGATATAAATGTTCTAGAACATTGTTTGGACTATTAAACTGCATTACTTTGCCGAAGACGGAAACTTGCTATCGCTAGTATGTGTGGAGATATTCACATTTTTTGATTGAAAATAGCTCTTTTTCCAATGCCGATAACTTTTAAACGGGCAAACCACTTTGTAAACAAATTAAAGTGCAAGAAAAGCACAACAAATGCTGGAAAAATCAGATCTCCCCAAGGCGGCCCTCTATGGAAATACTTGAGCTGAAATTTGTCTCATTCCGTCATCAAATACAATTGATTACTCGCCGTTTGGTTGCACTTGCGCCATTGTTATGAAGTAGGCGCAAGGGAATTGTCAGTTTCCGGTGTCAGGCGCATGCATTGAATTTTTGAACAACTGTAACTATTGACCTAAGCAAACAGAAGTTCGGATAATACTTAAAAAGCACACTTTAAAATTCACAAAAAGCTCTTAGCAAACTTTCAAGCTGTTCAAGCTTTAATAGAACTGCTTAACCCGCTATTAGAACATAAAACGTGTTGCAAAATTACTTAAAACGAGAAGCTTATGTAGTTCCTTTATATCAACTTTTGGTTGCTGGGGTATTTACTCAAGACGTGCTTACAAAAGTAAGAAAGGCTAATTATTACGACTTTAAGCCTTTATTTCAGAACTAACAGCAGGGGGTGGATGTAGCGTAGTTGGTAAATCGATTGTCTTGTACGCAGCGCAGCTGGGTTCGAGTCCCGACCCCGCACATAGGGTTAGAAATTTTTCATAAGAGATTTTGCTAACCCGAAGAGGCGAATGACCTTAAGGTGAAAACCTCTATAATCGAAATAAAAAAAACTAATAGTAATATATGGTGATGTATTTAATGCCGGAATAGCTCTAGTATGGCCAAACTTAAGCTTTAGTATTTCCATAGAGGGCCGCCTTGGGGAGATTTGATTTTTCCAGCATTTATTGTGCGTTTCTTGCACTTTAATTTGTTTACAAAGTGGTTTGCCCGTTTTTGCCCGTTTAAAAGTTATCGGCATTGGAAAAAGAGCTATTTTCAATCAAAAAATGTGAATATCTCCACACATACTAGCGATAACAAGTTTCCGTCTTCGGCAAAGTAATGCAGTTTAATAGTCCAAACAATGTTCTAGAACATTTATATCATGGAAAAAATCTAGAAGAAAACTTATGATGAAAAAACTGTTTTTAAGAGGCCTTTCGCAAATAATGTCCCATATCTCAAAAACCTTAAAAGATAGAGAGTTGAAGTCTTCGGGTAAAATGTTTGTAACGAGTTTTTCTACAACTTTACTGAAGTATTTGTCTATCTGAATTATTGAAGAAAATAAATTTCGTAATTCACTTTTAGGGGGATTAATCATTAATCTGATATGACAGAAAGAAGGGGAGTTCTACTCCAAGAAACTTTCTCAAAGACACCATATTGCTAAAGTCAACCGTTTTGACGCAATCTAAAAAACCCCCTGTTTTGCTCTTTGGGACCACTGTGCATTGACCCCCTACGACGATTCTAATTTTGATACCAAACGTCTTTAAATTGAAGGAAACGTCGAGATTCGAGGCAATATCGTGATTTTTTTGGGTGAAATTGGCTTTTTCGACTTGATTGACACATTTTTGCCTCTTATAAAAAACTTATGCCATCACTCCAAAAATCGTCAACCTATTCCCGGTCAGAAAAATTACGACTTAGGTAGATATTCTGGATTTTAACAGGAGTGTGACTGGGAGATACTCCCCCAACATATTGTGCATGGAAAATTGTCCATACAAATAAAGCATCAATTATCATGTTTTATTCACATCTTCGGTTTAATTTGAATTCAAGAGAAAGTTGGTCAAGGAATCTAGAAAAAATAACAATTGTTGGTTACAGTGTTACCAAACATGCAATATTTTCAGTTTAACAATAAATCTGCATTTTTCTCGCGATGAATATATTTTTCTATTTAAAATTTAAAATTATTTAAAATTTCAATATAACTTGAGCCAACTAGATAAAGTGATTTGAAGCAAAACACTCACAAATTCTCATTACGTTTCTCGTTAATCCTTGTTTTCAGACAATAAAATGGCGTTTGTCATAAGATAGTACAACAGTGGATGTTATATACCTTTACGTGTTGAAAATTGGTATATGTTTAGACTTTTTAGAGGTACATAAAAGTATAATTTTTTGATAGTACATTTTCCATTGATAAAACTTAATTTATAAAAAAAAATAATAATTGACGGAGTCACGACGTTTCCCTCGAAACCCTTATAGCGGCTTGCGGTGATCGAGACGGAAGCAGGCCAACTAAAATCCTACAACGCTAAAAAACATTTGTATAGGGACATTCCTAGTACTACTTTTGGTATAGGAGATGCACTTTGAAAGGATGTAGCTTCCGATCTACTACTCGGATCTTCAGAAAAGTTTGAAAAAAATGTTAAAAATGAACTTCACTTTCAGACAGAATAATAATTTGTTTTTGATTTTTGAAAAAAAAAAGTGTAGATATTTTAAGGGGGGGGCGGTAAAGGTGTCATCGTGGAAAAAAAACACTTTTTATGCGAATTTTTGTTGAACTTCGCGTGAAGCAAATTTATCAAAACTTATGTACATTATAGTGTATCATTCCAAAAACATCCTGTAATTTTTCTATGCAAAATTACCGACAAACGACTCAGCGACGAAGCTTTTTGTAGAACGTCCCTGGAAAAACGTGATTTGCGGTGTTACCTGCCGTTTAAAAACTACTTAACCGATTTCTTTCAAACTTTGCATACACGTTCTATGTTAAAAATACCTAACCCATACGTTCAGTTTTAGAGCAAATTTTTCATTTAAGGGGATAATAAGATAGCACAACAGCGACGATATGTGAAGTAAAATTACCTGATTTACGAAATTCAACGTCATGTAAAATTAAAATCAAACGGAAAAAACGTATATATCAGGATAGGCAAATGTAAATTTACACAATTGGATTTTGGGGAACTGCATTTACTCATTTTTGTCGTCCTTTGAGCTTGAGCTTGCGCGACCTCCCCTGGCTGCTACTCCGTTATCGATCTGGACTAGCTGAAGTTGCACAAGGAATCAGTAGATAATTATGCTTGGGAGTAGCGAAACATCTTTCAATGTGCAACTCCTGGTAATCTTAAAGTGTTTATTGATCAATACCGGCGCCGACCAGACCCGAACGTACACTCTTAGAAAAAATGAAAATTACATTTGACGTAAACAACGTGGCGACGTATTTCTCCTGTCTGATAACATGATTTTACAAGTTATGATATGTAAAATTAAATATTGCGACTCTTTTGATGTAAAACACAAGCCAAGCAACTCACATTTTTACATGCAATTAAATGTAAATTTATGTGAATTGGGACGCTCCTTTTATGTGCATTTGGCAAGATGTAAAGTTACAAGTATTTTTTGCTGTTTAGATCGCGGAAGGAAAGGGAATGAATGTTAGTCCGGAACTTCCTTTTGCTAGAGGCCGTATATACTATTACGCACTCCACAAGTATCACAAGAGGAGGGTATTTGATAGTGAGTATAGAAGTTGGTTTCTATTTCTTCGTGACCGGCGCCAGAGAGCTGACTCCACTATCTGGACTAGATATCGATTCATCACAACTCATGGACCGGGGACCAACAGCTATACTACTCTAAGTAAGACGTTTCACCTCAGAAAAATCTCAACGACTTCGGCTGGGATTGAACCCAGACCAACTAGAATGAGTGTCGGTCACGCTTACCACTCAACCACCGGCACAGTCTCATTTTCTCATTTTTGTCGTCCTTTTATAAATTAACCCTCTTCTGCCCAAGTTTTGCTATTGCAGATTGTTTTTGTAATGAAAAAGCCGAAAAATATATTACCAGCTCACGAAAGCTACGGACATGAGCATTTCACGAGTTTTTATCTAAATTACATTGCCATACATATATTTTTTTATTTTCCTAAAATTTTCAACTTTCAACGTTGATTGTATTCAACATAGTGGTTTAAAAATTAAAATGCAAACAATGTATTTGAATGATTAATGGGAATGTTGTGAAGAGGGTTTCATAGTGGTGACAACATACAATTGTGATTTGAATATCCTATAGCGATTTTCCCGCAACCCGCCCGGTTTTGGGCCGCAGAAGGTTAAGCTAGGTAAACATTGTCCAAATTGACTCCCCCTAGATAATTTTTTCTTGAATTTAAGATCTAAACATACAAGACAACGTTGGAGAACATGAAACGCAATCAATAGTGAGCAATGTTGATTATCAACAGTATGAAGATGTTCAGCACTTCCAAGACGTACAGCAAAGTTTGTTGCAGTTAGGGCAAGAGACGTTCCCACAACAATTACAAGAAGCAAGTAGTTTCAGGCAGACACCACCGGAGCAGCAATACCGTAATCCTGATGTGGCAGTAAAAGGAGGTGAGGAGGGAGTATTTGAACCTGTAAGTATTCGTTTCTAGAGTCCCCCGGGTAGTACCACCCAACGTAAACTAGAAATTAACCTATTCAACGCTATATTCGCTATTTATAGGTGGTGGAACTGACGACATCACTTCCAGTAAGCACCGAAAAGAAGCAAAAAAACTGGTTCCAACGACAATGGTCAAAATTCACTATATAATTTTGTTCAAAGCTTTAGATTTACGACACTATAAGCATAATACAGTTATAATTTCCATTTAATTGATATCAGAGACAAAGTATGCTAAATACCAGAGACAAAGAATTCTAAAATATCTATTAGAAAAGTTTTTTGTGTAGCAACTGGAGATCAATAAAATTGTATATATTTTTGATTAATCCTATGGTTGCTATTAAACTAAAATTAAGCTAATTTTAAACCTGTGTAGCTTGGTGTGTTCACCGTTTCCGTATGTTATTCATGTGTTGCGATGCGACTACTCCAATGATCTACAAACAGTATTGTACGCTAAAATAACAAATGCTGTTTAAAAATATGGTTTGTCGCGGTCATAAACTGGACAGTAGTTGAATCCTACCTACCAAACCTGTTAAAAGGTAAGTTAACTTGAATAGGAAGGAAAAACAAATCTCAAATTATTCCTTGCCCTTTTTGCTCTAGTCGCAGTTGTTCATTTCATTACTGATGCATACGTTACATATGGGGGAACATGGGGAGACTTGACCAGGTTTCACGCTAAACCTGCGTAAATCTATAAACAAGTTTTTAATCCCTCAAAAGTAGGGGAGATGACCCAATAGTGGATGAACTATGCCAACGCCTAAGCAATTTTATAAGTAAACTAACTCAAATTTTCTTATATATGCTCTGTATTTGTATTTATATGATAGAGCTTTCAATTCTAGAATTTCAATAGGATACTGGCAATATGGATATCAAAATTCATGGAATTGCCTCAGAAGACTGTATCTTAGGGTCCTGAAATCCTCTATTTTGGTGATTTGACTCTGAAAGGAACATTTCGTGGGGCCGTGAGTGGCCGTTCTGAGGTCAAAGTGTTATGGTCCCGTAATGATGAATAACAGATATCTAAAATAATTGCAACAATGTTGATACTCATTTTGCCAGTATTCCACTGAAATTCATAACTAGTGTCATAATACCGGGGGGATTTCGAATTCTCAAGAATCATTCAAATTCGTCGAATTCATTTTCACAGAAAGTGAAAGATGAGATTCTCAATTCAAAACGCTCAAAAGTGTCCAAATCGGCTAAAACCGCTATATTATTTAACCTTTTAATTGGCGGGTACCCGAGTAACCTTGTCGGCCTGTTAAATGTGCTTTTTTTTTATAAAACGTTTATTTGACACGGCATTTGCAAAAGCTTTTTTACGCCGGGGTTTTTTTACATAACATGTTACAAAAGTTCTTAAGACTATCACGTTATAATAAAAATTCACTTTCTAATGCTAACACTGAGGATAATCATCATTTTGAATATTTTTATTTATACTCTATTTTCTTGAATTTCATTGTAAACCTATTGATAGTTTTTTCTGTAATCTTTGTTTATTTTTTTTTCTTTATTTATATCGTTTTATCTAACTTAACTAACTGCGAAGAAATTTAAATTGTTTGTGGGTAGCAAGGGAGCGAAACTTTTTTGTTGTTGGTTAAAAGTCATATAGAGTAAAAATAATAAACGAGGACAACTATGATTAACCAATTTAACAACTGGCTACCTGCGTACTTATTTTCATTTTTTCCATTGAACGTAATTTTCGTAATTTGTTGTCACTTTGACGTTGTTAAACTCGTAAAACAATCCCAATATATTGGATGGAAAAAATATGTTGTATATTCCCAATCTATGTAGGGTGAAGTGCCTATTTTCACCATACTAAGCAAGGTGCCTTACAAATTCGTTAATTTCTCACCCTACAATCAATGGAATGCGTAAAAATTGACATCAACAGCTTTGCTTCGTTGTTAAGAAACAATATAATAACACTAATGCGCTGAAAACAGCAAAATTTTCGTGCTTGAGCGCAACGAAAACACGAATCGAGAGCCCCTATTGTTGCGCTACCATTTGATTCAATGCGTTGAACAAAGATGGCAGACACTGCTCTAACCAACGGCTTCAAATGGGTAGGGTGATAATAGAAACATGGTGCAAATGGGCTCATCACCCTATGTCGAAAATAGAAAGAAACACAAGTGTCAAGTGAATTTATCTCTCATATCAGTGGTAGCTGGAGTGAGAGAGCTGGCGATTAAAAATTGAGCCAGAATAAGAATATGTGAGCAGTAGTGGAAAGAAAACATCTATCCGTACCAGTTTGGGATGAACGGAAATGGTAGCACAACTAATGGAATAGGTAACGCAACTATACCAACATCGCAGGCTGATTTGATTCAATAGTTGTGCTACACGTTTTTATGAGAACAAATAGCCAAAACTATTTTTTTTTTGATACTGGAAAGTGCAGTTTAACTGATTTATATGCATATGTAAAAATATACATGTTGTGTTTTGTTTTTCCTTAGTTTTGCAGTTAGAAAAAAATCTACTACCATTACAACTATACCGACATGGTAGGTTACCCAGACCCAATAGTTGTAATACACGTTTTTATTCGAAAGACTAGTCAAAACAATACCGTTTAGATATTTGAAAGTACAGTTTAACTTCTTATTAAAAAGTATAAGTAAACATATGCACGATCGGTTTAGTTTTCACTTAGTTATACGCATAGAAAAAAACTACTCCTGCTAGCGAAATAGTTAGCGCGCTACCGTCGTATTGTTGTCCCCAAAGAAAAAGCATTTTATGCAGATATTTGATACTATTACTGCATTAATTCTTGGAGTATTCTAAGTAATTGTAGAAATATAAATTTTACAAACTGATATTCTTGCCTTTACGTTATTTAAATGATCAAAAACAACCAATTTTCATCACTATCACAAGTTGATTCACAACTATAGCTGCTATCACAACCATTGGGTCAGCTGCCCTATTTATGAAAATGAAATGATCATTCTGCCAAATTTTAATTTTTTGTTTGACTTTGCTTTGTTTACTTTTAATTTAAGCCTCTCTAAGAAAACGTGTACAATTTTAATTCGCAGAGTGCGATCTAACCTTTATTTATAATTGATATTTATTCCAAACTTGTGAAAATTCGCTTGAAACGAATATAACTATTCTCCCCCACGTGAACAGGTATCATGTTCAATTAGAATGACATTCACAGTTCATTTTGAATTCAAATTGAAATATTTCAACCAATTCTTTAATCAAAGCTTGAAATAACTATCATGGTACCAGTTACAACCGATGGTTCAACAGCCTTAAACTTGACGAGCGCGTATTCAAACTGAATGAAAACATGCATATGTGTACCAATTTCTATTCTTTTGTGCATTGAATATTATGTCACTACAAAATGCTGTACATCATCGACCAACTTTCAACTGTCCAACACGTTAAAGTTCTAAGTTCAGAAACATATCGGCTATAAGTTGACATAATTGTTGTCACACGCTTTGGAACGAGACATATGACGTAGAAAAGCTATTTTACTGCAAGAAAATATCGGAATGAAAAATAATTCGCCATTTTGTCTAATTTACTCATTTTCTTTAACTTGAATTTGTTGTTTTTTTAACATTGTCGTGTATCGTCGATCAGAACGCAGCCATATAAATGACAGCATCGTTTGGTTAAAGCTTACCAAATATTTTAGGCCGGTTTAAAAGTTAGTCCGGTTTAAAAACATTTAGTGCGCCTTTTAGCTTACGGCTAAAAGTCACATTATGAACACTGGGTAATCAAACAGTATCATGCGTATCCTTCAGACATATCATGAAAGATCACCTTTTTTCATGTCTCGGGTAGAAAGCGGCAAAACATGACATGCATTTTCGAAAAGTACACAAATTTTCAAGTATCATGAACTACAAGAAAATTTTCCGAACTGTTTCAAAAAAAGTACAGTCACTTTGAACATTATAACTTTAATCTAATGCACGATGCATTATTTGTTCTTTATGTTTAAGCGAGAAGAAAGGCTTGTATAGACTAAATCGAATGGCATGTATAAGTCCAGCGAATAAAGATTCAAATAAAATCAGTTCAAACCTAATCAGAATCTTAACTAAAAAGATATATTCATTTGAATAACATAGATTTGAATAGTTTTTTCAGAATTCTATTTCACCTTTGAAGTTCTGTAAATATTTTGAGATGACTTTACTAAACCTGTTTACAAACATATTGAATTTTAAGGTTTTGTCCAGCTAGGCGATACTGTGTGTCGCCTAGAAACGTGTTGTATAGTGGATATGAACATCATTATTTACTGGTCCAACTGAAGGCGTAGACCTAGGCTGCTGAGATCGAGAGTAGGAACATCCGAACGTAATCGATTCATGATCGCGCGGACACGGGCGTTTGTAGGTTCACTCTTGAGACCGCGTTTGTAAATTTATAAGTTATAGTGTTTGCCAGATCGCGGGCGTAGGTGTTCGTGGATGATCGCGAAGGACTCGAGCACCGTGTTTGTCGCGTCTGCTAGCGTGTATGTAAGTTCGCGTGGATAAATTCGATTATATAACCGTGTGGCCCCATATCACTAGAATTTTCGGTCATGTCGCCATGGAACGAGTTGTATAGTGTATATGAGTATCTTTCTTCTTGATTGGTCCATCTGAAGGCATGAATCTAGGCTGTTAGAACCGAGGGTAGAAACTTCCAGACGTGATCGATTCATGATCGCGCGAGCGGTGAGTTAATGCTTGAGACCGCGATTGTAAATTTATAAGTGCTAAAACGTTCATTTAATTACCGAGGTGTTTTAATGTTGGCGATAGCGCGGGTGTAAGTATGTGTGGATGATTGCAATTGCATGTTTGCGTTTGTGACCAGGTTTGTATTAGCGCGAAGGCAACGAGTGTTTTTGACGTTTGAAATAGAAGAGATTGTGAGAGAATATGCAATTGATTGTGTTGGTGAGTGTTAGCATGAATCTAATTTAAGATATAGTAATTTTGGGTTTTTATCTGAGCAGTGAATAAACAAAGCCTACTAGCCCTCTCGGTCTCCGTCAAACCCATCAAAAAATCCTCTGAGTTTACGTGGTTCTTCTAAGTTTTATTTTTTAAATTTAGGGGTCAAATTTTTCCTTTTTTTGTGTACGCGCAAGGTCACAGACAAGCAAAGTACAGATAGATGCTTACTTTGAGCAGCAGAAACCAAATAGGTATGTTCATATTTTTCTGTTTAAATCCTCTATTAGCGAGGTCGTTTCCGGAACGTTTTCTGTTGTTCTTTTACTCAACCATGTCTAAAATCCACCGCCGAAGATCCGATCTTGGAAATCAAACGTCTGAATTTGGGCGTCAGAATTCTGATGTCGAAAATCCGATTACGGATATCGGATATCGGAAATCTTAGGTCAGAATTCCGATGTTGGAAATTTGACGACGGAAACCTTACCAAGACAAATTCGAAATTTCGACGTCGGAGTTCTGACATCGAAACTCCGACATTGGTATTCTGACATCGGAATTCGGATGTCGGAAATCCGACATCGGAATTCCGATGTCTGAATTCCACTGTCGAATATCCGCTGTCAGAAATCCGATGTCGGATTTTGGTCCGTCGGAATTTCAAGGTCGGATTTCCTACATCGAATGTTCGACGTTAGAATTCCGACATTGGATTTTCGACGTTAGAAATCCGACATCGGAGTTTTGACGTTGGAATTCCGACATACGAACTTCAACATCGGATTTCCGACAACAGAATTTCGACATCAATTCTACGTCGGATTTCCGACATTAGAATTCTGACACCGCCTTTGTATGGTTGTCTCACCGATTGATAACAACCTAGTTTCATCACGGTCATATAGGAAACACATAGTGGACGGTGAAGAGTAATCCACCTACTCACTAGCCTAGGACTTGGTTAAGTATTTGTCTGCCCAATGTCTCGCCCCACATGTGTCAAGATGTATCAGGATAGTTCGACTGGCCCTTGGGCGATATACTGTAGGCACAGAAATAAACCACTGAACAGTATTTCTGTCGCGTGGGAGCTGATGAAACGGTAGTCTGCTGCGACCGAGATTAAAAAGATTCAGTCAGGTTAACTGCGCGAAGTCATTATTGACTTGAAACAGACGATATCGCTAACAATAGCTCCTACGCGATGGGGTTTCCCGTCTACGTTCTCGCGATGTGGAGATTGACGGTTTCGTAAGTGATGTAGGTTTGACTGTCGATGTTCTGATGACGGGGTTGGCCACTTAGAACCCGAACCTTCGATCAGTTAAGAAGCAATTGCACTCAATGTCCGACTCAGCAGACTCGATTCCGTGATTTTCGTTCTGCACTTCCGAACTACGTTGAAGTGGGAGCAGCTCGTTTATCTCTGCGTATGTTTGTATCGCGGCTCAAGAAGTGTTCCAACTGCAAGCAGTTAAGTCGCACGGCCACCTACTGCAGCAACAAGCAGCGGCGCGGCAAATGTAGGGAACGCCATGCGGATCATACTTGCACCAGCATTCAACATTACCGATCCTCTGAAAAGCTTGCTGATTGCTATTCTACGAACAGAAAGAACATCTCCCCCCATCACGACTGCTTCTTGGAGACGTTAGCTCGCACGGTACAGGAGGGTTTTGCCTGTCCCACGAGAATCGATCTTCGACAATTCAAGATTTTTGTGACAATTTTGAACACAGGGACAACGACACGGATACCTAGACCACCACCCAAATGCACTGGACATATCTAAATACTTGACGTCACTACGGTTAAATTGTAAGTGGAAGGTAATATCTGATTCCCACGATAGTGACCTGGTTCAAGAAGGCGAATGACCCTCAGTGGTTAAAGCCTTAATAAACATAATAATAATAATAATAATAACCTGGTTCAAGACCATCGTACCCAATCAATTTTTCGTATGACCTCATGCGAAACATTGATTAGAAGAGCTACGCTACTACGATATCCAAAACTATCGACTCGATACAAGGAGTACACGTTTTTGTCCAACTTGTTTCTCGATACCGCTATGCAAGCTAAGAAGCGAGTATCCGTGGTGAGACAAAGAATTATACGCAGAAATGGCTGCAGCGTTTAAAGCCTTCCGGAACGACATGTGAACTACTAGCGTACGCGATATTACAAACGTAGCCACTGGCTACGATGTACGTTAACAGGAGAAACATTTATTAGCACTCTTTTGGCGGCCCGCGAAACCGAAACAGTACTAACGAGAGCATGGAAAATTCAAAAGTTGGATTTTCGATTTCGCAAAGTTTAGTCCGGATTTCCCCCCTCCTCTTCCCCCCCCCCCACACAGAATTTCTGCCGCCCCGTCACCCCTCGTAATACCGCGAACGAAACACCTTTTCGTTAGTGGAATGTCACATAAGGTATCTGAAACAGAAGTACCAACAAAGGATCAACTTTTTCCGTACAATAACAAGAACACAGTGGGTAGCCCAACCATGAGACCTGATCAGATTGTACCAAACAACGATATTATCCGTGATGGAGAACGGATGCTTCGGCTTTCGCTCCGCTGCGAACAAACATTTCATCAAACTAGAGAGAATTTAGTAACGCTGTTTGCGCATTGATTGCGGTTGCATGCACTCGACCCATACTTAGTGATCCTGCTTCAATTGGGTCATTAAGCTATATATAGTTTTCCGTTCCATTCGATAAATTTTAGGTCCAGTATACATAATAAAACATTATTTCAAAATAAATTTCGTTGTAATACGTAAAAACGATTTTTTTGTTTTTTAAAATAAATCTTATGTAAACTTGGCAACCATACATAGGATAACTGCGGTTGTTTACATCTGGCCTATCAGGACAACACCCAAAATGAAAAAAAACTATATGCAATGGATGATGTTTATGTCAAATAAAAATAACCCTCTTGGAAAACCGAGAAAACATGCCCTATTTTTTTCTGACAGGGCATCATTTGTCGTGAAATTCGATATGTCAAATCCTTCCTATAGTGTCAAATCCAGACTGTCAACATATTTCTTTATTTTAAATTTTAATATTATTTTCACGTTTCCTGAGTTGGAAAAAAACATTTTTACAATCACGAAAATCAGCTTTATCGATGTAAGTAATAAAAAAACGACTTTTTTTTCTAATTTAATGACCCAATTTACGTCACACAATTAGTTGCCATTCAGTATACTCTTGGGATTAACACATTGCCCGCAAACCATTACTACATCGTTACGGACAGTCTCAGCTCCATTGAGGTGCTTCGTGCGCCGAAGCCTGGAAAGCACTCAGCGTTGCCATTATTTATTTTGGGAAATCCGCAAATGTTATATCCCTGGCTGATGTAAAAATCCGCAAAAATCCGCAAGCAATACAAGCCCCATTTTTTATTTTTTTCCACCATTAAGGGCTTTTCGAGCTTTTAACAATCTATTATCATTACACATGCATAACTTTAATTTTTAAATTATTAAATATTTGGCTGAAAACTCTTTCCACACTCGCCGCTGAATGTGGGAGAATATCTACTTTCTCAATGAACTAAAGGAGCTGCGGGAATTCGACAAGACGCATATTTAGTTTTGCGCACCTTGTTCCAGAAATTTTCAAAAAGGAAAAAATCATGAATTGAAAATATAAAAATTGAAAATTAAATGATTGAAAAATCACAAATAAAAACCTAATAAATTCCAAAATAAAAAATAAAAAACAATTAAAATTAAAAAATAGAAGCATCGAAAATTTAAAAAAAAACATGAACTGATAAAATTACGAAAAACAAAAAAAAATTAAGGATGCGTCAATCAAATTCAAAGGGGCGGGCATAGCATAGTTGATAAATCGTTTGCCTTGTTCGCAGCTCACTTGGGTTCAATTATCAATCTCGCACATAGAGTTAAAGAGTTTTCTAAAGAGATTTTTCTATCCTGAAAAAGGAGGCAAATGACCCTAAGGCTAAAACGTCTATAATCGAAATGCTTCAAAATTTCAAATTTAATGGTCTAAAATTTTAGAAATTAAATACTTTGAAATCTAAAAAAATTTAAATTAAAAAAAAGTGATTTAAAACTTCAAAAATAAAATTATTTCAAAAAAGGTATGAAAAATTGAAAGATTTAAATTTTTTTTAAAAACATTAAAATCGGAGGATTCAAAAATTTTCAAAGTTAAAAATTTGCAATCCAAAAATTGAAGATTTAAAAATCTAATAAACAATTGAGATATAATTTTTTTTTTTTTTTTTTTTTCGAGAGTTGTCCTACTGGAGCTGTAGAGCTAGGTTCTCGGAAGGGCTCCCCGTCAGAATCACATACTACAATTTGCAGACGAGACAGGCAATGTCGCCCAATAAAACACTGCAATAGGCCAATTGTAGCGGGCCGTGATTCTGAATGTGATATTCATTGTACGGTTCAGGCATGTGCGGGCGTAGGGACTCGGAATCGCGTGTATCATCGCGAAGGGCTCGAACATTTGTACGTTAATGTGCTCGATCGCGTGTGCGTTTGTATGTCGCGTGTGCTAACGTGTAACTTCGCGTGCATAAATTCTATTTCATAACCGTGTGCCTTTCGCATATTCGCGTGTGTTCTAGAATAATCGCGCGCGGACCGTGAATCTGATACTTAATTTTTTGTGTACGGTTCAGATTCCAGAAGGAAGTGGGTTCTTCCATATCATTAGAGTTCCCAATCATGTCGTCGTAGAACGCGTGGTCTAGAGGATATGAGCTTTATTTTTTTTTTTTGATTGGTCCAACTGAATGTATGGACCTAAATTGCTAGAATGAAGGTTAAAGATTTCCGGACGTGACCGATTCATGATCGCGCATTTGCGGGTTGGCGTTTGAGATCGCGTTTGTAACTTCGTAAGTACTAAAACGTTCACACAATTGCCGGAGTGTTATCAACTTTACGCGATCGCGGGCATAGGTGTGCGTAGATGATCGCGAAGGGCTTAAGCGTTCGTATGTTGACGTGTTTGTCGCGTGTATGTGACTTTGCATGTATAAATTCGATTTTGAAACCTTGCGGCGATTGATATATTCGCGGACCGTCATTCTGATCTTTAGTTTTCGGTGTACGGATCACATTCTGACAGGGAGAGAGTTACCCCATATCACTAGAGTTTCCGGTCATGTCGCCATGGAACGTTTTGTCTAGTGGATATGGTAGTTATTTTTCAATTTTATTATTTTTTTATTAATTAACAAGGACCTAGATTGTTTGTACCGAGGATAGATACTTCCGGACGATCCCGATTCATGATGGCGCGAGCGCGGGAGTTTGTAGGTTGACACTTGAGATCGTGTTGGTAAGTTTATTAGTGCTGAGATTTTCACCTTATCACCGGGGTGTAATCATGTTTGCGAGTTCGTAGGTTGCTTGGAAAATCGCGAGGGGCTTTAACGTTTGTGCGCTGACGTGATTTTGTAACGTGTGTTCTTGAATGGTTGCGCGAACCGTGAGTCTGATATTAAATTTTCAGTGCGCGGTTTGAATTCTGGCAGAGAGTGGGATCGTTTATATCAATAGGGTTCCCGGTCATGTCGCCATGAGACGTGTTGTCTAATAGGTATGGGCGTATTTTCTCAATTGGTCCAGCTGAAGGCATGGACCTAGGCTTCTAGGATCAAGGATAGACTTTCGGACATGACCGATTCGTAATCGCGTGCACGATGGCATTTTTGTAGGTTCCCGCTGAGACCGCGTTTGAGAATGTGTGAGTGTTAAGACGTTCACTATCACCATCTTTGTTGACCCAGCTGAAGGCGGGTGTAGAATGGCAGTATAGGACTCGAAAAGAAGAAATAAAAGACAATATATGAGAGACGTAATAGATTAGATAGGTACAAGATACAGCTGAAGTTATGATCATCACATGAGACATACATTAGTACTTCAAACACTACTAATACTTGAATAGCCAATCACCACACATAGCACATCCTTTCTCAATTATCTATTTGTTACTGGTTGATTGTTGGTTATGAGCTGGTGAATAGAGGAAAGGTATAGAACAGACAAAAGGCTCATATCAGCCCTCCCGGCCTCCCCGACACACCACTATCGAGGCGTATTGTAATCAACATCTTGAAGCGGGCTTCTTATATAAATCAAATCCTCAGTAGTCATAATGTTTGGTGGAATATTAACATGAGAACTAATTAACCTCTAGTAGTAGAACTTGGTGCAAATAAAAACTAAAAAGAGCGAAGGTCCTTATATTTAGATAACTCTATTGAATATATTGTGGCTTGATGATGTTTACAATACCGTCAATCCCATCAACCTGCGAGAGGGAATTGAGATATAATTTTTTTGTATGTTTAATTGGAAATTTAAAAAATTACAGGCCAAAACGCTTAATTTGAAATTCTGATTTTTTTTATTTTAAATATTGAAATGAATAAAAATTTGAAAATTGCAAAATAAATATATTTGAGAATTCAAAAAGTTAAACATTTAAAAGTTTATAAATTTTGAAATTTGAAGATTTGTTAAGATTTTATGATATAAAAATTATATCAGAATTTGGGAATTAAGGTTTAAAGGATTAAACATTAAAAACTTTAAAATTCAAAAATTTTAGAGTTCAATTTCTTCTCAAAATTTAAAAATCGGAAATATAAAAGTTTAAGAATCCAAGAATTTTGAAATTTAATAAATTCAAAATTGAAAAATATTCATAAATTCAAAACAAAAAAATTAAATATTTATTTTTAAATATTAAATTTGATATTAAAGCATCATATTTTCAAAATTATAGACTTTGAAATCTCTAAAAGTTTAAAACCTTAGCGTTTTTAACTTTGAATGCTTAAAAATTTAAAATAATACATAACGAATAGTTGAAACAACGAGAAAAGCGGGATCGAAGAAACAATCTCAGTTTATAGTATTTTTTGCCTTAATGTATTTTTATTTAGTTCTCAATGGTTGCTAAAACTCGGAAACTATTTCGCTGAAATTCAGCAACCAAAATTTACTTTGCCATTTCGAAATCAATTGTTTACTCGTTCCGGAAATTTCCTAGCTGAGTTAAGTGAGTAGGGGAACATGAGGAGACTTGACCAAGCGCAGAATTCTATTATTAGCAATGACGACAAATTTTTTCAAAAATACTTTTATGCTTGGTAATTTTAAAAGGTAATTTTAAATGTTTGGAATGAAAAATCCTATCCTTATAGCGTATATTCCGTAATTAATAAATTTAAGTTAAAGGATGTAATTTTTTATCAAACTTTGTATGGACATATCTACTCGACTAATAATTACTTTCAAAGTACTTATATCACATCTTATTCTTTGTGAAATAGCAAAACGATTTTACATTAATCGGAACATTGGAATTATTATTACTAAAATTTGCACGACATTGAACGTAAGAACCAATGTTGGGGCGACTTGACCAAGATTTTATGGGGAGACTTGACCAAGTGGCGATAAGCTGAAGAAAGATACCAAATTTCTGATATATACTATGCTGTGGTTCCTACTGTAAATGTTATCACGTCACACAAAAATCCCACCTAAAATATCAGTCTATATCTTTTAGTATTAGTAATGAAAGTTATGGATAAGTTCGTAACGTGTGAATATGCAATGTAAGCAGTACAGATAATCCTTAAAAGGAAATACATTTAAAAATGGAAATTTATGAAACGCAACCCTTTTGTATTTTTTGCTGCTACCCAAGGATTTGGACAATATGAAAAAAGGATTACAGTATGTTTTATGTCTTTATTTTTCGTCCTGATTTTTTAATATTTTCTTGGTCAAGTCTCCCCAGGCCTTGGTCAAGTCTCTCCGCAGTTGACCAGAAAAAGCGTTCACAGAAAAACTTTTATAACTTTTGCAAAAATAATTTAAAAATTCTGCAAAAAAAACATGACCACGCACAATACCTTAGTGCATCATATCTCAATGAGTTTTGAGGAAATGAAAACTTTTTAGAGAGTTATACAGGTTGAGCCAAAAACCTGGTCAAGTCACCTCATGTTCCCCTATATGTGAAAGTCGGTTACATCCCTGTACGCCAATTATTGCATAATTAAATTTATTTAAATAATATAATGTACGTATTGTGATTAAACATGAAATTTTAAATTCAAAAATTAAGGCCAACCATTTGATTCATTCATGAAAAATCCGCAAATTCAGAAAATCCGCAGAAAAATCCGCCACTCTATTTCAAATTGCGGAAAATCCGCAGGATTGCGGAAAAATCCGCAACTATGGCAACGCTGGCACTCACCGTATTTCCTAGGGAAAATACGGGAACATCTGACTGTTTCGTCTGAAAAATCCTACCAGATTACCTTGGTTGGCCACACAGCTCTATCCCGGGCAATGAGAAGGCGCATTAGACGAATATGATCCAATGAACATGTCAATATCTGAGGATATTCTATTATTCCGAAGGTATCAACGAATACTTGGGCTTTCTTGCGAACCGGGACTTTATTTGTACGATGTAAATACCCATGTCCAACCATTACATGTTTGATGCGCATCTCCGTCGTATAGGGCTTGCTGAGAATAATTATTGTGTTGTTTGCACTGATGTACCAAATCGGGTTTTTATAATTTTGGGGAAAAAACCCAACGTTTTTTCCCAGTTAAAACGGTTTTTTCGCGGGAAGATTGGGTTTTTTGCATTTTTTGATATTTTGGTAATTGAACATTAATGTATTGTTATCCAAAAAAATTTTATGAGTATTATTGTCATAAAGTTTTGCATGTATATGAATTCCTCGATTGAATCATTGTTATAGCGGTGATCCAACATTTCTTTACAAATATTGTGGTTAAATAAGTGGTAACACTTTTCAATGTTTGGGCTAAGTCGATTCGTTTCTTACTGTGAATCCACCTAAACGAACTAAACATTTTTTCTACTGTTGCTGATGTAGTTGATGCCGAAAAAATTCGGATTGTGATTTGTGAGAGTTCTGATTACGGTTCATACTAATGACGAATGTCAAGGCCACTCGCATTCTGCATACTACTCACTTTTCACCGAACTAAATTGGTATTTTCTAAATTTTGTGTGAATACCTACCTCATTTCGCTAAAAGTATAGCAACCCCTAAAATGAGTAACAAGCAGAATAAAAGTAGTTTGGGCTTATTCTAATTTTCAGTTGTCAGAGTAACAATGACTATTGTTCCCAGTATTATATGAAACTAGTTGGAATATGGAATGGATCGAAATTAAAGTCGCAGGAACAGAAAATGCTTCGTAAAACCCGTATTAAATATATTAGAATGTGAAAATTGAATTTAAACTTCAAGTTTCAAAATTGGACAGGAGCTTTTCGATTATGGACTTTTCTTTATCCAACTTTTAATCTTGAATGTAACGTTGTACGGAATTTCCTCTGAGCGAATTATACTGGAGGTTCATCCTTGCCGATTTTTTCGGGTGAGAATATTCTAAGCGATTGTTATGCTCAAGGATATCTGTCCGATTTTTACGCTTGATGTTTACATTCGATTTTTACATGCTAAGATATCTGGAGTGGATTCTACAGAGTATGTTTTATCCTTGCGACTTTTATTTTCGATCTCTCAAATGTAAATGCAAGATTCTTTAACCCTCCGGAAGTCGCGCTTATGGCCCACTGAGTGAGCAGCCGCTGGTGCCCTAAGACGATTTCGCTAGATTTTCAGAGCAAACTTCGATAAATATGTCGAATAGTAAAATTAAAGTCATCATCCATGTAACCTGTATTTGATTTCGGCTACCCTGATTTGATCAGTTCAAAAACGTTTGCCTTGGTGTTTCAGTTAGATTACGTATACAAGGTATTGATGTTGGCTACGATGAATGTCCATGTCATGTCCCCCTAGTGCTTCGGGTCCGAGGCAGATCACGTCATGTGTTAGTCCAGTATGTCCTGGCAAACTGCGACAACGACTCTATCGATCCCTACCTATTCCCTTACAAACATAAAAGGGGAGCAAACCGCCTCTAAATCCAATAACATATTCAATATACTTAACAAAATTAACAATCCGCGTCATTAAGCTACCGCATGTGGGCCTAAATGAACACCTTCATATATAAAAACCTGTTTTAATCCACCTAGTGGTGCAATTGTGCCTTTCTCATTTGTCCAAACTACGATTCCATGTTCAATACAACGGTGGAAATTAATATTACATATTCACTACGATTTGCACATACATACAATGGATCGACAGCCACGATCTTGAGATGCTATGTGTCGACACTGAAACATCGCTTGAAACCAGCGGCGGATCAAGGATGAGGATCCGGGGGGTCCGGACCCTGCCGAAAATTTTCAACTAGTTTCAATTTTAAAGTAGCAACCCCTCATTGCATACTCCTACCTACGCCTAAATAAGTCAAAAAAATCGCCGGGATTAGGTTGACGATTTTTAAAGTAATTGCATAACCTTTCTATGTGAGAAAGACAAAAAGGTCAAAAAGACAAAAGTCCAAAAAAGTCAATTTTAGTCAAATTTTTTTCGAGATTTCATCAAATATCAACGTTTCATGCATTTTAAAGTCATTTGGCATCAAAAATGCAAATTCGATTTTGAAATTTTTCCTTACTCCCCCTTTGATAATTTTTTATTTTTGGCTTTTATGAGCATTTGCTGTGTGGACGCAACCCGAAACTCTGGAACCGGAAGTCCAATCAATAAAAAAAAATCAATAGCAGCCGATGGGAAGGTTGTACCTTTCATTTGAGACTAAGTTTGTGCAAATCGGTCCAGCCATCTCTGAGAAACAGAGGTAACATTTTTTTCCACATACACACATACGCACACACACAGACATTTTCCGATCTCGACGAACTGAGTCGAATGGCATGACATTCGGCCCTCCGGGCCGGGATTAAGGACAATTCAGACGATACATCAGCTTCCGTCAACGTCAACGGAACGTCAAAATTAGTTACATGCAGTTAAATGGAAGCATTCACACACAACATCAACGGCACGGAACGTTTTGACGTACGGCACATGTGAACGGGCACAAGAGAAAAGTATTAAACTTATCGTGACGGAACGGTGACGTTCCGTTGACGTTGACGGAAGCTGATGTATGGTCTGAATCGGGCTTTATGTTGACGATTTTTAGAGTGATTGCATAACCTTTCTATATGAGAAAGGCAAAAAGGGCATTGAATTGTACAAATGAGAGCGAAAATGTTGGAAGACTATGTTTCGACTAAAATATTATAGGACAATGAGTTATTAGCGGAAGAGAGGCTCTCATTTGCACATGCAACCTTTCCAACAAGCCTTGCTAGAATACAGAAAAGTAAATGTTTTTCTATCTGAATAATCCATTGACCCTGGCAAAAACTTTCTCCCTACGATTTCGCACATTTGACATGGGTTTGGGTAAGAGAATAACCTCTCAAATACAAATCGTATGATTCAAGAGCCTAACAACCTGTTCAGGGTATCATTCAACCAATATGGAACCAAATAGTGGAAGCGATGAACTATACTGCCTATGATCGCAAGTCAGTCCCATAAAGATAGGAAATCCCATAGAAAACAAAACAAATATGCGAAAATGGGTAGTATATGGGTTGAAGTTCGTGTACGATTTTTATTATTAGGGTTAGCCTCATACTGCACTTGGTCAAACTTTACCTTTCCATGTAGAAAAATCCACATCTGCCACCGCATTTTTTTTTTAAATTCTGAAATGGCCACGATAAAAAAGTGACGTACCAAAGTGACGTGCCGATAGAATATAGTCTGGAAAGCTTATTTAGCAAAACAAAACAGTTCTCTCTTAATCTGCTGTATTTCAAGTAATATTGTGGTTCTTATTGTATGTCAAGAAATGTTGTAGAGCTGGAAAAGTACCATCTTGTTATGTACATCGTGTCAAGGATGGTATTCCAATTAGCTTTCATTATGATCAAATCCAAGCAATTTGCACGATAAACCATTTTTATTTAGTTTTCATGTGCAGGTTAGAGTGTTCCTTTAAAGCAGAGAATTCAAAGTATCTTGGATCTTGTATTTTTTTGATAACCCAATAATGTACCTTGATGAAAATTTTCGCTAAACAAAGGGCTTTGCTTTATTGTTGTTCTTTCTCTGATCTATATTGGTGCACAATTGGCTCTAATCATTAAAATTTTGCAAAATATTCAACCAAACCCCTTGCAAATGATCCGGAATAATTTCAAATGTCATAGACTGTATATGCTTATCTGGCCAGACAATCTGCTCCGAATTTATACAAAAATTTCGTGGAGTCTGTCCGAGGCAAATTTAAGCCATTATTTTTCATGGATTAGTATCAAGACTGGCATTAGTATAACTTTTTTTAGCGGGCTGATAGGACTGCAGCTTAGAGCTTAGGGGATCTCGGTCCGTTCCGCGACCTGTACTAAATTTTGCGCCTGTTTGTCTCGAAGTGTATAACGTCAAGTCCACTATTTTGTCTAGTCCAATGTATCAAGCTACTAACAACGCGTTTTAAATCGTAAGTGATGTAATTAAAACTTCGCATTGATTCTGCTTCTGTCTTGTTCCTTATCTCCTCTTGGGTCCCCTAGGTCTGAAGCGGATCAATCGAATATTAACTTATTCAGAGAGCGCTGATAATCGCAATGTCCACGAATACTAATATCCCTGTAACTATGTATTCTGCCAGTTATGATTCCTGTTCTAGTGTGTATTAATAATCGCTTTGTTTGAAAATCAAAAATAATATAAGATTTTAATTGTTACAACTAAGCCACAGAGAACAGATATCCAGTTTCGAACAAACAAGTTTAAAATGTTTGTTTTGTCATTTGAACAAATATTTGCTAGACCATTATGACCACCATACTGGCATATCACATAATTATAACGATCACTTTGATATCAATTCCGTAACACATACGCACTAAACGGCAGGACAGAACCACCTTTGGTAGTAACCTCTCGATTATCTTTGGATGTGCCTTTTACTCAAATTTTACGCTTGAGATGGATGTTTGTTCTCTGTGCCGAAATTGATGTTGCTTCTCAGTTTTGCACGACCCAGGGGGATTTTGGCCTTGATGCCACTGCTCTGTCATCGATGTTACGTGATATTCGTTATGGAATATTGTTTGTTTGGAGTCCATTCATAAACAATGTCTCGCAGAAAACGTCTAAAAATTGTTGTTGGTTTTATTAACCCCGCTCCACTAGTAGGGGAATTATGGTTAAAACCGACACCTTAAGCTTAACACTTTTTCTAAGTTGCCACAAAACCAATAAAATTATAATTTTTATGCAGAATTCTTCTTCAGAAAATTCTTAACAAGACTTAATTTTTTCAGCGCTTCAAAAAATTAATTTCATTAAAAAATATTGGTTGTAAAACTTGGAAAACAAAGTGACTTTTTGTAAGCACTGCGGGTAAAACCGACACCCCATAGGGGTAAGATCGACACCCCCTTTAATTTATTTTCTCTCCACTTTACTAAAATCTTTATCTTTATTAAAAATGAGATATATGCGTGATTAATAAAATGTGAGTATGTATGATGCAAATATGTGCTTTTTATTGCTTCATCATGTAAAGAGGGGAAGAAAGTTCGAAAGCGTAGTACTATAAATAAGAGTATTTTATGCTATAGGATTATTTATTGATATGAGTATTTCCAAATAATCCTTGCGCACATCATTGCAACCTCCAGTGTCATTTTATTTCATAAGAGAATATTTTCAAGCGTTCTACGTTCTGCTAATTGGATTCATTCACTTATAAGTGACACACACACACTTCTTAGTAAAACTATCTTTTTCAGATTTGATTTTTCGGACTCTGATCATCAACGATCTATTGGAGTATACATAATATCATTGTCTCATTGTGATAAAATTCGTCTATGACAAACCAAGAGAACACTAGAAATTCGGTTTGATGACCTTTTTGCAGAAATAGCAAAAGCTTCGTTAGAATCAGATAAGCAAAAATTCCAATTTTTGATTTTTAAAGAGACTTACAAGAAATAAACACAATAAAAGTATTTCTGTGTATTTCTGCTAATACTATAGTGTTTTAATAGGCTAATTGAAGTGTCACAAAGATCCCCAGTATTTTGAAATGAATCGCAACTATACACAACCATCTTAACAGGGTGTCGGTTTTACCCTAACCTTAGGGTGTCGGTTTTACCCCAACAGCGCACATTTTTTTATAAAAGCATTTAAAAATATTGAATTTTTCAAACTCGTCTTTAATGCACCTAGTTGATCATAGGACAGGCCGATAATAATAGGTACTGAAAAATGGGGTGATTTGAAAAGCTTTCGTTCGGTTAAAACCTTAAAATCTTCCAACGAAATTTTACATCCAGACGAGTATGAACGCTGCTGTCGAATGTTTTGTTAATTTTTATGACATTCGGCGCACTAACGTAAATCCAATTTTTCTTCAAATGCTCTAAATAAACGTACTAATAATATTGTATCATTATGAAATGAATAAAAATTTGATTTCTAGGAAAAGTTGTGGGGTGTCGGTTTTACCCACAGTGTCGGTTTTTCCCACAATTCCCCTACGTCTCAAATTTTTTTCTCGGTAATTCATGGTTTTTCCCCAACTATCAATTCGCGACATCATTTATGAATGGCCCTTGGCAATATCTTTAAAGCAGACAATCCAATGAAAAATAGAATTGGTGGGATTTTTGTGCGTTTTTAGCACCTTGTGTCACATCTTTTATGTTTGTTATACATACTAAGAATACCAAATCATGTTATGTGATGACCGCAAGATTAGAGAAGCAACCCCCCCTCCCTCCTTTCCCACCAAGACTAAAATTAGTATAACGTGAACATAAATAAAATATATACATTGAATGCTCTAAATTAATGTAGAAACTTAATTAATTTGTAGGACACCAAATCGCCGTTTTCTGACAACTGCTTCTAGGACAGATATACATGAAAACTTTTCAACTTATTTTTTTCCAAGAAAATCATTCACCTTTTTATTTTTCTTCTGGATTCCCGGAGTTTCCCGGGAAACTTATTTATTTCCCGAATCTCGGGAAATTGAAAACCGCCGGGAAATGGAAGCTCTATACGTATACATTCAAAAGTATGTTTCCCACACATTGAGTTTGAAATCCGAAAAAATAACGGAAGGTATAATTATAGCATGTTATAGTGCGAGACAATACCTCACTAACCTCTTAAGAGTTCACGCGAGCAAATTCCTAATTTTAAAAAAATAATAACTGTCATTTTTTAACCGATTTTGATGATAAACAGTTCGTTGGATACAAAATTGAACGCTCTCTCTAATATTTTATTAAAACAAAGACGCTTATTTAGAAGAATGTTGAGTAATTTTCATAATTTTCATGGAAAAATTCCAAAATCATAATTATTTACATATTGTTAACCCAAAACCGCAAAGTATCTTTGACAAAAGAACATAGCATAGCATACCGTTAGAAAGGTCTTTGCTTCTTCTTTCCAGAACACAAATTTAAAATCAGTTGAAAAAAGACCGCGTAGAAAATTGTTTAATGCCGAAACTCTCGAAAAATAGTTTTTTGCCATAAATCAAGATTTTGAGGGTATACATTTTTCATACATTGTCTTGTGTAACATTTGGCGAGATCTACAACCTATACTAGGTCACTTGAAACGTGCAAAATCACTGTAGCACCGTTTAATCAAACATATTTCATTAATAGATTACAGGTCAACTCATGTGGTATTCTGTGCAATCGTCCACGTCCAAAATATTATCGAGTACTTTCAGTAGTGATGAGTTTGCTACAAACACAAAACTATTTGATTCTATTATTTTATTAGGCCTATAAAAATATATATTGTTGGTGGCAATATAGTTGCCATTGCCTTGCAAAGGATTAAAGTATTTAAAACTTAAAAAATAAGTTGTTCGTTCTACCCTTACTAACAGTGGTGTTGCGCATGAGAAAGTAACATGGCGAAGGTAAGATAATGCGGCTCGGCCGCCTAGCCGAGTCCAAGGATTCGAAGCGACACAGAACCCCTGAGAATCCGGGGAAAAGGTGGTCTTAATCTCGCAATCGAAAACGCAAACAAACCACTCGTTTGCCGGTAATACTGAAATATGGGGGCGTAGCCACATTAGGAATTAGCAATGTTTTATTTGGTAGCAATAGGATAGTATTATTATTGTTATTTATCAGTGTGCAATCGGGCTGTCTCAACAACCTATTTCCGCAACCTATGCGCATCTCACCGTTGCACTTGGCAGTGTGTGCAGTACTTTATGGTCACACCTACAACCGGGCACCCGGCTTCCCATGAGCGTTTTGGCGGCTCAGAGGCTGTCCTTCCAAGTTGCTCAGGGATACATTGCTCATATAAAACATACAAACTATTTGGCACAAGTTTAGAGCGTGTAACGTCGTGCCATCTAGTCTGTCATCCTATGGAAAATCATCATACCATCGCCTTAGGGTCAACGTCATATTGGAAAATTTCGCATTGAATCCGCTTCTGTTTCTTCCTAATCTCCTTTTTGTCACCTAGGTCCGAAGCGGATCAATCGACTATTAATTGAAACGGTAAACATACATACTAGCAGTATTAGTCCTTACTCGCGAATACTTTTCCTACAACTGTGCTGTTTCATCTCTATCTTATAACATAATTCGATTATCCCTGTTCTAGTCAATATACGTTTTCATTACATTATGAACCAGGCAAACCCTCAATTTTCTATTATTATTATCCTGAGTAGCTAGACCAGTGAAGGTATTTTAGGATTTCGCCTGGTTCGACTCGAATAGACCACACCGACCCGAAAGGGTTGCTTATCATTTCTGAGAGCCGGTGCGCTTGGTCGAGTTTAATAATCATAAAAAAAAAGTCCTGAATAATTAACTATCTCTTAGGTGCCAGTCCTGCACTCCTTTCCTGAACTAGCCTCATACCGACGATCAAAAGAGTCGACAACTAATAGGATCCACATATCCCCCACCCAAGCGAATTAATCAACTTGCAAGTAGGAGCACATATCTAGCAACCAGACAAGAAGACTTCCGAATCAAGGAGAATGGACCATGCCAGTCGAAGGCCACAGGCCCACCGCCATCCCGTACAGTTCCTGAAATTAAGAATTTTATTAGTGCTACTTACAGACTTCATTTTAATGGTAATCTCATTCTCTCATTTTAAACTCGCCTGCCGCTGCCTATCTCCTCCGGCATTTCGACTCCGTCGGTCGACCGTCGCATAGAAGAGATTTCTTTCATCGAATCCTCAACTTCCGTCGGAACCCGTACATGAGACGCTCGACTCTATCAACTACCTGAAGCAAAAATAATATATAAATATTTTTATAAAAAACTCCCTAATTCTGTAATCAACTAAGGCTGTCTAACGATTCTAATGCAGAAGCTAATGATGTGACCATCAAGAATACGTCACAACCTCAATTGACCCCCCTCGACACCAGTTTGGCCTTACCAAGCCGTAACGTGGGTGGCGTTGTGAGAGCTGTCGAATAGGAGTTGAGAACAGTTGGAAACAACATCAATGTATATGATTGAGACACTATGAATTGGATCCGCCATCGAGCCTAGTTTGCATACCACACATAACTAGACTCACTGTTCTCCGTTCACCCACGCAGTAGGATAGTATTCATTAACAAAAATAAAATATTGTCGCTGCAAAATGTGGCTACGCCATATCGCTTCGTTCGCTGTCGCTTAGTTGGACCAAGGAGAGCCCGTTATGTTTGTGTATACCGGGCAAACGAGGATCACAGATCTGTTTGTACTTTGAACGGCAAGCCAAAGACCGCTTCGTCCGGCGGACTAGGTTATGTGGCCAAGCCGCATCACACATCTTTGCCCAAAACGTCACTTTCTTATAAGCAATAGTTCTGTTAGTAAGATTATTAAGACCATATTTTTTTGTTTAAACTATTCTAAAGCTTTCCCCCTATTTTTTCATCGATTATTATTAAATAGGCCATTTAAAACAATTTCCAAACAAAATTGACCCATTGTCCGAAAGACCCGTGATTCGGAACATGGTAATTGTTTACTTTAGCTACTTTTCCCCCTGTAAGTGGAAAACATGTTTTTCTTTCGTGAATATGCTAGTTTAGTGTTGCAGATTCATAGAAAAGAGGCGGAAAGCGAAAATTTTTAATAATTTATTAATGACACTAAAAATAAGTTCTACTTACTAACCTTGCACATAGGGTTATTGTGCTCCCGAAAGTAAGGTTTTTGGCGAAGCTAGTTTAATGCGGCTACGCCGCTGAGGATCCGCTGGACGAGCCTTCCTTGTAAGTACAAGGAAGGCTCGTCCAGCGGATCCTCAGCGGTCATCAGAAACGCAAGCAAACCTGTGATCCACTCGTTTGCCCGGTATACTCAAACATAGGGGCTATCCCTAGTTTAAGTCCGAGTGAGCGGCAGCGAAGTCCGACAGCACCCAATTGAAACAATGTGACGTAGCCACATTAGGCAGTGACAATAATTTAATTTTTGCCGATGAATACAATCCTATTGTTACTAAATAAAACATTGTTAATGCCTAATGTGGCTACGCCACATCGATTTTTTTCTCATGCTGTCCGACTTCGCTACCGCTCAGTCGGACTTAAACTAGGGATAGCCGCTATGTTTGAGTATATCGGGCAAACAAGTGGATCACAGGTTCGCTTACGTTTCCGATGACGAGTACGAGGACTACGGCTATGCGGCTAAACTAGCTTCGCCAAAAACCTTACTTTCGGGAGCACAATAACCCTATGAACAAAGTTATTAGGTACAACTTACTTTAAAGCTAATTAATGAATTATTAAAAATTGCTTTCCGCCTCATTTTTATGAATCTACAACACTAAACTAGCATAATCACGAAAGAAAAACATGTTTTCCACTTACAGGGAGAAAAGTAGCTAAAGTAAACAATTACCCGGAACATTTACCTACATTCCAGAATAACAGTGAGCTCGGAAGACTTCAAATATACTGGAATAGTATGTTATTACTTACATCTGGTAAGGACTTATAAAATTTCATGAATTTTTTTTGTTGATTAGTGTCTGTAAAAAATATTCAAAATTAATTGCATTTCTTAACGCATCTTAAAAATATTTACCCAAATTAAGACATTGAAGCGGCTTCAGATTAGCCATTATTGAACTACAATTGAAGTTAACGGTGGTGATAAATCCAATCAAATTAAATTTAGCGCAAACTAACGTAAAGACTGTAAACAAAACTCAGATTACCCGACTGCGGATCGCCATCAGAGATGCCAGGTACTTTTTTCAAATGTCTGCGATAATAATTTTAAAAGTCTGGGAAGAACAAAAAATGTCAGGAAACCTAGTGTAACCAAAAGCCTTTATATCCAAAAATCTGCAAATATCTGCAACCAAACTAAAAAATCTGCAAATATCTGCAACCAAACTAAAAAATCTGCAAATATCTGCATCATCGAAAAAATCTGCAGCTTAAATTAAAAGTCTGCCAATTTGCAGACTTGTCTGCAAACCTGGCATCTCTGGGTATCCAGTGAAGTATACTGCAAAAGTTCTGTGAAATAGGATACTAATTATTTGGTGATTGTTTGAACTCCTCACTACAGCAGAAAGTTAGCAAAAGTTGAGCAAAGCGAAGTTGATGCTGCCCCAGATCAGATCACTTGTGATGCATTTTAAAAAATCAGCGAAATTAAATGCTCGACAATCATATGATTACGGCCTAAAAGCCAACTGTCAAAATCCACTTTGAATGGAAATTCCGGACAAACCGTTACACGCCAATCACAGATGTTGATAATAAACGAAAGAGAAAAACTTTCTCATTCATAAACTGTTGTGAACTGTGTTCGACTAGTAACTGTTTGTCTGGAATTTCCATTCAAAGTGGATTTTGACAGTTGGCTTTTAGGCCGTAATCATGTATTTGTCGAGGCATTTATTTCCATCAAAAAAGAAATTCATAATGTATTTTGTGTTGCGTGCAATATCGTTTGCGTTGCGTGTAAGACGTCAAAACCCTACACGCCACCGAAAAACTACCTAAAATTCAGTACTTTTGACTCAATCTCGTATTATCGAGCAGGAATGTAAAATTAGGTAAACCGTGTTGAACGAGGGGAACGACACTCCTTGATTTGTTGATGAAATGAACATAAAATTTATATTTCTGAACAGATTGATAAAGATTAACATTAGTTAGTTCGAAATGGATTCGCATTTTCAACATTGCCAAAAAAAAGTTTCAAATGGCCGAAGATGATTTAAAATGTGTCATGAAAAACAAAATGAAATGCTCGAAATTCACGTTTTGACAGCTTCAGTGCTCGATGAAACCAAAACAAAGCATTACCAGCAGCATAACTGCATGACCAAATCAAAACAAAAACATAAATTTTGTTGCCAGAATTGTTGAAAGATTCAAACATTGAGTATACAGAGTTGCCAGTTCCATCAAAATCGTCGAAATTCGAGCAAAATTTGCTTGAGATTGGATAGATTTTTTGTAATTTCTTCGATTTTTCTTAACAATGCTCGATTTGTTAGAACATTGTCAAAATTTTCTAAAATTACCGGAAAAAGTACGAATTCGTGTAAAACTTAACGGAATAAAACAATCATTCTGAAGTGACGTTCCCCTCGGTGTTGAAGGTAGTTTCCATTTAACTACGGCAAAAATAATAACTCAACCTTGAGTTTAATTTACTTAAATTTAAGTTGAATTTACCTAATTTTGAGTATACCCCAAACAACTCAAAAGTACCTTACTGCACGGAAGACCTCGACTGGGTCGAATCTCTCGTTTTGTTTTTGACAACACTAATAAGTGCGAAAGAGATGCACAGCTCAAAAGTACCTAAATTTAAGTTAAAAGAACTTATTTTGTAGGTTATTTTACGGTTGCGTGTACAGAAAAACTAGCCCTACATTTAACAAAACGTCAAACATAGTGGATCAGCGTAGGACGTTTGTTAAACAAACTTTTCTGCGAGGCAGTGCAAAACTGGTGCAAAAATGGAAATTAAATGCATTTTTTCAATTTGATGCAAATTTGTTATACATTCTTATGTGGTTTTTGTTTGAGGCGAAACTGAGTCAGTTCCTAACCCCAACTGCTGTCAAAATGTATGAACTGACAGCAGTTGGGGTTAGAACCTGACTCAGTTTCAGCAAATACAAATTGTATTTGGTTTCAGGTTCAAGCGAAATCGCCATTAGAGTGCTGCCCGGTCAAACCATTCGGAATTTGATTCCGAATGGAGTCAGTATGGATTCCAAATCAAATGCAACAACCGATTCTGAGTCGGAATCGGTTGTTGCATTTAATTTGGAATCCATACTGACTCCATTCAGAAATTCGAACCGGTTCCGGAATGAGCGTAACTGGGTGGCAGAGTTTCTACGAGCATTTTGCGCAATTCGACATAGATTTTTCATTAGGGCTTAAATCGCAAATGTAAACAAACTGCGTTTTTGCTATTACGACATTATGCAACAAAAATACTACCAGATTGAGGTGAAAATTAGTTAAAATGGTTTTTAGTTCAATGTATAATTAAAGAAAACAAAACGGCGAAATATGCATTTTCTTCGAGATTTCGACTTAGGCCCTTCTTCTCATATGGAATATAAAGGCCACACTTACATTTTTAGACAGAAGCGGGCGTACGGTTATTATTCACAAATAAAAGAATAAACGGCGGTTCTGTTATATAAATGATGAGCAAGATCTACTATGATCATGTCTACTCGATAGTTGTTGCACATAAACATTCGAATATTTCGATATTTTCATGAAATTTGAAGAAAAAATTCACGCGCCCTTTCTTTTACATTGGGTTTCTATGCGCCCATTTGCTGAGCCCTATTAAAAAGTATACTGTCAAGCTCGCCCATTTACCCAGCCCTACCCAGCAAGACAGAGTCAGTTTAGCCCATTTACCGCGCCCTTCTGAAAATTATGTACACGGTTTAGCCCTTCCGCAAATGGTGGTTGCTGAAGGGCGAAATCACGACTGGGATGCAAATTGGGCGTAAGCATTTTTTTAGTTTCTACCCACTAAAAGCACATAGGAATTAAATTCTTTGTTATATTGCCATAAGGTTTAACGAAAAATGCTTCCGGAAAAACACGGTCATAAAGTAATTTATACCTACAATAAAAACTACATTTAGAAAACCGCCGAATATTGAAACTGATTTTTCTCCATTTGAGTACATTGCGACTTAGGCCCTAATGAAAGATCTGTGTCGAATTTGTGCGAGAATTTGGGCAACGAATTCGCTCAAATGCAACAAGCGTTTCTGACAGAAGCGGTTAAACCAACCGATGCTGCTCATTTTTATCCAGAATCCAGCCAGAAATGTACGGCCAAGATCTCTGCACGCTTCCTGCCACATCTTTGTCAGATGTTTTGCTCGATTCGAGCTAAATTCTACCAGGTAGGAATTGCCACGATCTTTGCACTGTTTATGTCCGAGTTATGTGAGGGTTTTGCTCGGTTTCTGTCAAAATTTGCCAGAAAACGCGAGCGAAACCAAGTTTGCCCTAGCTCATCTAACCCGGCAGGATACGCGCAGAAATCTGACAGGGCTGCCAAACCAAGACTTACAGAAATCTATCAGAGCGGTCTCTGCCTACACGGTTAAAAAAGTACCCGTAAATGAGTTTTATACGACCCATCTGCGGCAAAACTGGGAAGACTCACTTATTGGCTAAACAGCACATTCGCAATAATGGGTAAAATCATTATATGTCAAAAAATGACATATACCAACCTACATATAACTTTATAAGTGTGAGTATTCATGACCAATGAATGTATTAAACGCTTTTTTAATTTCATTGTTTTAGGCTCCCAATTGATAATCTCTATTAGTGTTACCTAGCCTAAGGGTGCTTAAAGAGTGGCCGCGAGAAGCTGAGCGAGAAACCTGCTTGCAGCATATCAAATGGAACCTGTCTGAGTAAAAGCAGGCAGTCGGCGCCGATCCGCTCAGCTTTCACTCTGACATCATCCCTTTGGTTTGCAGCAAGCAGGTTTCTCGCATCTCGCTTTCTAATGTCAGCATCAGCACCAGCTCAGCTTCTCGCCGCCACTCTGTAAGCAGCCTTACTTTGGCGTATAAAAGCTTGTCATTTAGAGTAAAGAAAATTATTTAAATTTATATTGTTTTTCTCATAAACCCACCGCTAGCAGTCTGAATTTCCTTAAGACGAGTTTCTGTTCTATTTGATAATTAAAAGCAATTCTGGACGAACAGTAATGTCATTTTGTAGTATTATATCTACTGTACTTTCAACTCAATGCGAGCCAAATAAGCACACACAAATGAGGAATAGAAATTGAGTAAGTTACAATTCACAACCGCAGGGATGCCAGGTACGCACATTAATCTACGTTTCACAGATTTTCAATATGCTGCACAATTTCTAAAACCGCAGAAATTTCCAGTTTTCTGTTTTAAAGCAGATTTCCACAGCTTTCTCTTATAATGCATAGACTTGCACAGATTTCTCAATTTTTCCCTCGCGCAAAAACTAAAAAAAATGAAAGGTTGCCACCTCTTGTTTTGAGACAAATTTATGTACGTTTTCCTTAACACAGATTGGCACAAAATATTACCTGGAATCTCTGTTCACAACATCAACAAAAACTTTTTTAAATCAAGATAGTAGGTTACAATAGGTCTGTTCCAGTACCAGGAGAAACTGGAAGTACTCCGGAGAAAATCGTTCCTGTACTCTCTTCTTTCTTCTTTGCTCCTGTTTACTCCGGAGTGACTTCCGTGTACTGGAACAAACCTAATATTGTCTTAGGCTTTGGCGATTTTTTAACCTTTAGTTAAAATTTGACTGTTCGAAAGTTATTTTCTCGTGAATGGAAAAATTTAACCGAGAGAGTGAACTATTTCAAAAGTTGACATATGGATAGTTATTTAGAATTGACAGCTGAGATGACCACAAGTTGGGCCCATATTATTGGCTCGAATCAAAACTCGTCGAAATGTCAATTGACGATAGGTTCATCCGGAGTGTTCATTTGTGTTTACATTTTACTAGCGTTGCCAATTTTATTTTGTGTGCAGCACCCAATGTGGCTACGCCACATCGCTTTTGCGCGTGCTGTCCGACTTCGCTACCGCTCAGTCGGACTTAAACTAGGAATAGCCCCTATGTTAGAGTAAGCCGGGCAAACGAGTGGGTCACAGGTTCGCTTGCTTCCGACGGCGGGTCGATGGCCAACTCGCCCGGCGGATCCTCAGCGGCTTTGCGCCGCTTCGGTTCCTAGGCCTCGGTTATGCGGCTAAGCCGCATCGAAATGGTACCCCTTGAACATTCTAACTTGAATCGGCTGTCATAGGAGCCGGGATAGGAATTAGAACCAGCCAGCATTCCGGCTGAACTTAACTGGGAAGTTTAGTAAAATTTAATCTGGAAATAAAAATTTTTTGGCAACGCTCCAGCACTCCGTTGATTTCACCACCTGGGCGCCAGGTTGACGATATGAAATGAACTTTGTTTACTTTCGACAAGTTTTGATTCGAGCCAACAACATCCAGCCCCATAAGTTGGTAGAGGTGTGAACATTTGTTGGTATTAATAAAATTAGTTTTTTTTCTTATTACATTAAGTATGACAGTCATAGCCTCGAAAAGTAAACATCCACATCATGAAATGACCCAAACAAATCTTAACACAACACGTTATCGTTTCCATCTTATGGATTTCGATAGTTATTTTATCTCGGTGTATGAATATAGTAATCGACCCATTTGAAGCTGTTGGTGAGAGCCAAGACGGATACAGGTGTGCACTAGAGTGACAGAAAAAAAATGACCCCCATCGGCCCACCCCTGAGTCGATTCCTAGTCCCACCAGGAGTGTCTGCTCCAAATTTGAGCCAAATCGAACAAGTCTAGCTACCGGACCAACGTGCTTGAAGTTTGTATGGGATTTTTCGACAATTTACATGGAGAAAACCCACTTGCTCACATTTTCGCCGCTAGGTGGCACTGTATACATCAGATTATCACCAAAAGTGAAACCACATCTGTGGTGAAACTTAAGAAAGAATAATTTTATTATCTACAACTTTGTTGAAGACTGCAAAGCGATCCGACTCCAATGGGAAAAGTTATTAAACTTTTAACGAAGTGATGTCTGAGTCAGTTTTGCATGGGGCCTAGCAGTGCATGGTAGTGTATCAGTACTAGGTTCTAACAAACTAAACATTTTTATGGAATAATGGTTAGATTTAGCTGAATAGTATGTTCGGAAGAATTGTAGTACATAATACGAGTTATGTTTTGGTTAGAAAATTGTAGTTCCACAACTGACCGCATAGATGACGCCAACACTAACTTTTCAACGAAGAGAGATAGAAATTAGGTGTCTTCTACAATGTTGTAGAACAAGAATATTGCAGTAATTCTTCCAAACATCTCGATATTCTATCTCTCTCCGTTGAAAAGTTAGTGTTGGCGCCATCTATGCGGTCACAGATTGAACTAAAATTTTCTAACCAAAATATAACTCGTATTATGTACTGCAATTCTTCAGAACATACTATTCAGCTAAATCTAACCATTAATCCACAAAAATGTTTAGTTTGTTAGAACCTAGTACTGATACACTATCATGCACTGCTAGGCCCCATGCAAAACTGACTCAGACATCACTTCGTTAAAAGTTTTTTCCTGGGCAGTCTAGTGTGCACATTTTTTCTGTGTGTGAGCGCGGTTGTCATTTTTCATTGATGAAGTTGAAAAAACAAGAGGATATGAAAAAGAAAAGCACAAACAAGTGACGTAGTGGGCTTTCTGTTGCCATAAGTTTTGTTTCGGTTCGGTCATAGTTAATTTTATCGGTTTTTTTTTCGAGGCAAAAAGTGTCTCTAAGTATTGTAATCGGTAGATCCGAGGTGAAGCTCGGCCTTTTCTCACTTTTCATCGTGCGCCAAAGAATAAGGATGCTCGTTCGGATGTTTATGTTCACTTCAAGGGCCCCGGCCGCCATGCTTAATTTTGCAAGTATAGAACTAATACACTCAAAAGTGTCAAATGTTCCCACCTTTCTCTCCATCTTGCGTGAGAGCAGCACCTGCCATCTTTGTTCACTGTATTCAGCTTTTTGTTGGTGGCTGCGTCCTCAAATGCGCACCCCACTTTGACAAGTCCTCCGTCCAATATCAATTTTGACAAATCAACAGTCTTGTCGAATTTGACAAACCGTGATTTAGATTCAATTTTTTGATCGCGGTAGGCGTTCACTTCTGATCTCAACTAAAATTGAACGTCAAATACAAATATTGTTTTTCAGTTGAAAAACTAAACTGATTTCGGTACGGATCCGCACAGTTAACTGTAGTCCCATTCAACAGCGGCACTCAACTCGAAATATGGATACAGAACATCTGCTATTCAAAACTATTAGCTACTCGCAATCGGCATACAAAAATCGGTCGACCAATAAGGCAATTAATCAGTCTTATAATGTAATTGGGCGATTGTTATACGGCGGAAAACAAATCAGCGATACTCAATCTAGTCGAAACTAATAAGTCAGGCGAATTGCAACCGATTTTTTCGGTAAACGCAGCTGCAGCTGTAGCTAACAATAGACCTTTCTCGTCAAAAAATTTTATATGATAGGATGCTTCCTTTTTTATCTCCAATTCGTTACTGCCTATTGCCGCGATGATTTGGTACCTCTAACTATTGAAAAAATCAAAAATAGTGCAAGTTGCTCATTTAACCCCATATTCTGAATACCTATCTTGCCTTGTTTCCTCGTATTTTTACACCATTTGGATGAATTTCCTGTGGGGAATACTAAAAGGATGCCAGATCTGCATATATATTAGTAAATCTGCAGATTTTGCATTTTCACTACAGATCTTTTGCAAATTGCAAATATTTAGCAGAACAAAGCCTATGGCAGCCAATTTATACACCAGCCTTCAACATTTTTGATCATTTAAAATATATACATGCTACATTTCTATGTCAAATTTATTGAAGATTTTTGTAGCAATCAGCAGACTTTTATATTTTTACTGCAGGCTATTGTTTAAAAAGACCTGGCATCACTGATGCTGAATGATTCATTCTTAAGCGGACCCTACAAGAGACAAGAATATTGTCAATAAAAATATTGTCAAGACAGCTTCAATACGTCAATCCCATTTGAATCCTACAGAATCAATATTTTCAAAATGTCCTTACACGATCAATATATTGATCAATAATTGGTTTATTGTCAATATTTCTGCTCGTGTAGGGTCCGCTTTACATCTGTCAAAAACATAGAGCATTGTATGAAAATGTATAACCTCACTTTTCTGACAGTTCAGTGTGCTTGTTTATCTAAGACTTGTTTACACGGACTTTTAAAATTTACATTACTTGAATACTTTCGATGCTCTTTGAAAGAATATCAAATCAAGAGGGATGAGGATTGGAACAATGGGAACCTGGTTCATACATTGACCAATCGGCGCTAGATGTAAAACCCGGTGGCATATGCTGAATCGCAAGATCAAGCATTGGGCTATAAAACGATTGCTTTCTGGATGATGGATAAGGATTTGTACACTTTTGATTGTTTGCTCGTGGGTTAAGTCCTATCAAGATGATCCGATTGATTACAAATTTTTAGGTGGTGAAGTTTACCTGAACTTTATAGGTAACGAATTCGGTCGATGATAAATTGTTGAAATGATTTTGATCGTTCAATGCCCATACCGACGAACGTTTCCATTGGTCAGAATGCCTACCAGCGTATAATAGCTGCAAACATGAGGACAATAAGGTTATCGCCAGTGCAGTAAAATTTCATTTCATTCAATCGAAACTGAATGAACGCAGTCATTCAGTCGTCTACGGTAGCATTCACATTCATTTAACGCATCAGTTGCTGTTGATCTGAAGCTGGGTTCATGGCACTTCACTCACCGCTGCTTTCAAATGAGTCGCAATTCATATTCAACCTCCTTCGTTTGATCCTCTCAAATGAATAGATCCGCTTTCAATTTACCCAGTGAGCACCAGTCAAATGAGATCCGGGTAAACCTAAGACAAAAAGAGACAACTGGCTTCGTATTTTTGGTTATCATGCCTTTCTTGTGCCAGATGCAGTGCGGTAAAATATCAATTTCAAACGAAAATAATCGTTTCAAGTGAAACTTCGAGCCTTTCACTGTAAACATACCACCACTATATCAGTTGAGTTCGGCTGCCGTCTTCGTTTGAGTCACTCAAAGTTCACTGTCAATTGAATAACAGGTTCTGGTCATTTGACGTTTTTGCCTGTTTAGTTTCTATTGAGCACCAACCTCACATTAGCACGGTCTCAGCTAATGGAAGTGAACCATTCCAATGAACCACTCACAAATGAATATGAAGGAACACTCACTGACAAAAATAACTCCGACCAAGATAATAAATAATATAGGGTAAAGGCTATGATAAGACGAGGCAACTCAAGACGGATACAGGTACGAGCATTTTTTCTCTGTATGAGTGAGGTTGTATGTTTTTTCGATGAAGCTGATGAATCAGGAGGATATGAAAAAGAAAAGAATAAAACAAATGACGTAGTGGGCTTTTTTGCTTATTTTTACAGGTATAAAACAAATTCACTAAAAAATGACAAAATTTGTTTAATTAATGTTCCGAACCATTCTTTCTCTTCTTCTTGAAGAGTTTTCTTTCCTTTCTTGTGCCCTGCTGAATAATTGTTGACAGATGACTGTATGGAACTAGCGAGGTTGGCAGTGCAGCCAATTTCTTTGTCATATTTAGATATGTTGCTATAATACACATAATAATGACTGTTTTATTAACTCACATTTCGCCAAAATATATCTGGAACTAATCAATCCAACATCTTTATCATATACTACATGTTTCTAGCAAATTTGGCCGCATAACAGTCTATTCATCAGAATCAAATTTGCCACAAACATTGAAATAGAGATGGACGTACTACCAAAATACAGAAATATACAGAAATCGTATTACTAGTTGCCTTATCTTGACTTAGGTGTAAACGGGAGAACTCGTTAAAGGTCCAAGATGATAAGCGGACCTTACACGTTCAATATTTTTGTCAATACTTGAGTGTATTGACAAAAGTATTGTACGTGTAATGGAAAAAAAATTATTGACGATGTGGATTTCAAACGGGACTGAAATATTGTAACAATATCGTCAATACTGGTATTGACGAAAATATTGAACGTGTAAGGGCCGCTATAGATGACGGAAATCGATGGTTTAAGTCATTTTAAATGAAGGCGTAGTTGGTTGAGTGGTAAGCGTGACAGCCACCCATCCCAGTTAGTCTGGGTGCAATCCCAGCCGAGCTCGCTGAGATTTTTCTGAGGTGCAAAATCTTCCCTCGGAAGGGAAGTAAAGCCGTTGGTTCCCGGTCCATGAGTTGATGAGTCGATATCTAGTTACTATCAAATATCGTCCTCCCGTGATACTTGTGGAGTGCGCAGTAGTAGTACTAACGTTCCTTCCGCGATCTACGTTTGGGCCAGGCTGGCGCCGGTTTTGATCAATAAACACTTTAGGATTACAGGAGTTGCACATTGAAAGATGTTTCCCTAATCCCAAGCATAACTATCTGCTGATTCCCTGTGCAACTTCAGCTAGTCTAGATCGATAACGGAGTAGCAGCTAGGGGTGGTCGAACAAGGTCAAGCTCGAGCTCAAGTTCGATGGTTAAAGTCATTTTTAAATCAGATGAGGGCAACATGGATACCATTTGAAAGGAGGTTAGGCCATTTTGAAATCCAAGATTGCGGCCTATAGTGACCAAGAAACTGTGAAAACAACTATCAATATGGGTATCATTTAAAATAATCATAAAATACCGTAATCTATAAATTTAGGCCATTTTGAAAACAAAGATGGCGGTTTCGGGTAACCACCACAGTAAAAACCATGATCATTATATATCTATATCGCTTTGCAATGATGGTCACTAGATGATGGAAACTGATGATTGAGGACATTTTGCAATCAATCAATCCAATATGGCGCCTTTTGGTTACCTCAAATCAATAAACCCACCTTCGATACGATCTATTTATAGCATCCATATCGAGCAAAACTTTTTCGAATTCTTTCTGAAAAAGAAAAGATTCTCATATCTGTAGACTATGCTCGTAATGTGTTCCTATAGAACCAGTGTGGAAGGGTTTTACCTTTTCACCATGTCATCGGAATTGTACACAGGAAACTATTGGTAGAGGTGCAAAAAATAGCTGAATTACATATTTGATTTTAGCAATGAATTTGACAGCTTCGTACAATTATGACACTGATTATCATACTGCGGCTATCATATTTCTTTTTCAAAATTTCTTACATTCGCAGAGTTCAGACGAAAATAATGACAGCTTATTGAAACTGGTTGCAATGAAAAACGTTATTTGGTAGTACCACAGAGAACAGACATATAATCTAGAACAAACTTTCCCGAAAAACCTGTGTAAACATTTAAATGAAAATACGTTGAAAATCACCATCGCATACAGGTTCGCATGCGTGAGTCATCATTGTATCCAAGTTTGCATACCAGTTCCGTATAGCGATTGCTAGTCGATCGAAGCGCCGACTGGTGGCAAGTTGCTACTTGCTGTTGTTATTTCAAAGCGACAGTTTATTTTCTTACACAAGTTGAAAACTTTACTTGTATGTCAGTTCTCAGTGGTAGTACGTTCATCTCTATAATATTTTTGTTGCAAATTTGTTTCTGATGAATAGGCTGTTATGCTGACCAAATTTTCTAAAAACATGTAGTATGTGATAAAAATGTTGGATTGATTAGTACCAGAGAAATGTTGGCGAAATGTGTGTCAATAAAACAGTCATTATTATGTGTATTATAGCAACATATCTAAATATGACAAATAAATTGGCTGCACTGCCAACCTCGCTAGCTGCATACACTCATCTGTCATCTGGCCAGTGCAGTAAAATTTCATTTCATTCAATCGAAACTGAATGAACGCAGTCAATCAGTCGTCTACGGTAGCATTCACATTCATTTAACGCATCAGTTGCTGTTGATCTGAAGCTGGGTTCATGGCACTTCACTCACCGCTGCTTTCAAATGAGTCGCAATTCATATTCAACCTCCTTCGTTTGATCCTCTCAAATGAATAGATCCGCTTTCAATTTACCCAGTGAGCACCAGTCAAATGAGATCCGGGTAAACCTAAGACAAAAAGAGACAACTGGCTTCGTATTTTTGGTTATCATGCCTTTCTTGTGCCAGATGACAGATGAGTGTATGCAGCTAGCGAGGTTGGCAGTGCAGCCAATTTATTTGTCATATTTAGATATGTTGCTATAATACACATAATAATGACTGTTTTATTGACACACATTTCGCCAACATTTCTCTGGTACTAATCAATCCAACATTTTTATCACATACTACATGTTTTTAGAAAATTTGGTCAGCATAACAGCCTATTCATCAGAAACAAATTTGCAACAAAAATATTATAGAGATGAACGTACTACCAAATAACGTTTTTCATTGCAACCAGTTTCAATAAGCTGTCATTATTTTCGTCTGAACTCTGCGAATGTAAGAAATTTTGAAAAAGAAATATGATAGCCGCAGTATGATAATCAGTGTCATAATTGTACGAAGCTGTCAAATTCATTGCTAAAATCAAATATGTAATTCAGCTATTTTTTGCACCTCTACCAATAGTTTCCTGTGTACAATTCCGATGACATGGTGAAAAGGTAAAACCCTTCCACACTGGTTCTATAGGAACACATTACGAGCATAGTCTACAGATATGAGAATCTTTTCTTTTTCAGAAAGAATTCGAAAAGGTTTTGCTCGATATGGATGCTATAAATAGATCGTATCGAAGGTGGGTTTATTGATTTGAGGTAACCAAAAGGCGCCATATTGGATTGATTGATTGCAAAATGTCCTCAATCATCAGTTTCCATCATCTAGTGACCATCATTGCAAAGCGATATAGATATATAATGATCATGGTTTTTACTGTGGTGGTTACCCGAAACCGCCATCTTTGTTTTCAAAATGGCCTAAATTTATAGATTACGGTATTTTATGATTATTTTAAATGATACCCATATTGATAGTTGTTTTCACAGTTTCTTGGTCACTATAGGCCGCAATCTTGGATTTCAAAATGGCCTAACCTCCTTTCAAATGGTATCCATGTTGCCCTCATCTCTGATTTAAAAATGACTTTAACCATCGAACTTGAGCTCGAGCTTGACCTTGTTCGACCACCCCTAGCTGCTACTCCGTTATCGATCTAGACTAGCTGAAGTTGCACAGGGAATCAGCAGATAGTTATGCTTGGGATTAGGGAAACATCTTTCAATGTGCAACTCCTGTAATCCTAAAGTGTTTATTGATCAAAACCGGCGCCAGCCTGGCCCAAACGTAGATCGCGGAAGGAACGTTAGTACTACTACTGCGCACTCCACAAGTATCACGGGAGGACGATATTTGATAGTAACTAGATATCGACTCATCAACTCATGGACCGGGAACCAACGGCTTTACTTCCCTCACAGACTAACAGACATAACACTACGAGGGAATTCCCTCGAAAAACATCGATCCGACAATTTTCCCAGAACACTAGCTCCACCTTTTATTCACAGTCCCAAACACCCATCTACTGGTGGGTTACTCCTCAAGTTTGGGAACAATTTTTCACTAGTGGCCTATCCCCCATATGCTTGTTCATATGTCAGTGGCGCCATAATTTCAAATGTGGCCACAGTCCCAACTACAAATATATTTAAAATGACCGTTAAAGCGGGCGAAGCTTTGTTTTTGAGTGTTATGTCTGTTAGTCTGTGCTTCCCTTCCGAGGGAAGATTTTGCACCTCAGAAAAATCTCAGCGAGCTCGGCTGGGATTGCACCCAGACTAACTGGGATGGGTGGCTGTCACGCTTACCACTCAACCAACTACGCCTTCATTTAAAATGACTTAAACCATCGATTTCCGTCATCTATAGCGGCCCTTACACGTTCAATATTTTCGTCAATACCAGTATTGACGATATTGTTACAATATTTCAGTCCCGTTTGAAATCCACATCGTCAATAATTTTTTTTCCATTACACGTACAATACTTTTGTCAATACACTCAAGTATTGACAAAAATATTGAACGTGTAAGGTCCGCTTATCATCTTGGACCTTTAACGAGTTCGCCCGTTTACACCTAAGTCAAGATAAGGCAACTAGTAATACGATTTCTGTATATTTCTGTATTTTGGTAGTACGTCCATCTCTATTTCAATGTTTGTGGCAAATTTGATTCTGATGAATAGACTGTTATGCGGCCAAATTTGCTAGAAACATGTAGTATATGATAAAGATGTTGGATTGATTAGTTCCAGATATATTTTGGCGAAATGTGAGTTAATAAAACAGTCATTATTATGTGTATTATAGCAACATATCTAAATATGACAAAGAAATTGGCTGCACTGCCAACCTCGCTAGTTCCATACAGTCATCTGTCAACAATTATTCAGCAGGGCACAAGAAAGGAAAGAAAACTCTTCAAGAAGAAGAGAAAGAATGGTTCGGAACATTAATTAAACAAATTTTGTCATTTTTGAGTGAATTTGTTTTATACCTGTAAAAATAAGCAAAAAAGCCCACTACGTCATTTGTTTTATTCTTTTCTTTTTCATATCCTCCTGATTCATCAGCTTCATCGAAAAAACATACAACCTCACTCATACAGAGAAAAAATGCTCGTACCTGTATCCGTCTTGAGTTGCCTCGTCTTATCATAGCCTTTACCCTATATTATTTATTATCTTGGTCGGAGTTATTTTTGTCAGTGAGTGTTCCTTCATATTCATTTGTGAGTGGTTCATTGGAATGGTTCACTTCCATTAGCTGAGACCGTGCTAATGTGAGGTTGGTGCTCAATAGAAACTAAACAGGCAAAAACGTCAAATGACCAGAACCTGTTATTCAATTGACAGTGAACTTTGAGTGACTCAAACGAAGACGGCAGCCGAACTCAACTGATATAGTGGTGGTATGTTTACAGTGAAAGGCTCGAAGTTTCACTTGAAACGATTATTTTCGTTTGAAATTGATATTTTACCGCACTGGTTATCGCTTTCGAATGGAACAATTATTTATTATTCGTGTTCAAGTGCCACTACAGCAAAAGTTTCGTCGATTATTGCATTATCGTTGATTTAACCGGCAAATGCAAAACAGTGCTCGGCACTGACGATAAGGAGTAAGAAGAATTTGATAGGAGTGGTAAGAATGCAGAGCATTATACATTCTGGATGAATATCAGGGAGGAGAAATTATATGTAAATTTATATTATATCCCGAGTTGCAATCATTTTTGCACCGCTATAAAGCTATCTGCAACTGCTGTCTTGTTCAAAGTGGCAGGAAATAACTAGGAAGCGAATGATAAATTTCATGGTCAATTTATTTACTTTTTCGGAAGGATAAGTAATTAGTATGTTGTGAATATATATGTGTCGTCGGTGCCATGTGTTATGGTGGTACCGGACGGAACCGCTGGTCAGCAGACCGTCCTTGTCGTACTGGTCATAGATGCGACGTTTTTTCTCATCTGATAGCACTTGACATGCTTCGGAAATCTGTCTTAATGCTCTCTACTTAGCGTAGGATACGCGAAACTGCTCCTAACTTTTGAAAGAAAATTCCTAACTGCTGCTACTCTATCAGTCTCTCTCTCTCTCTCTCTCTCTCTCTCTCTCTCTCTCTCGACTGAGGACTACAATGTCGGTCGATTAAATTATGCTATGAGAATTGTACTTCCTGGAATTTCATCTAACGAGATCAATTCATTGTGAGGAATTTCGCTGCGTTCCAGTATGGCTTGCCTCTGGATCACTTACACTCTGATTTAATAGGCCCTACATGCCCACATATCATCAAATGTTGTTCCTTAGACATATTCTAATAGGTTTTAACAGGTGAACATAGCTCTAATCGCAAAAGAAAAATTGTTATCTGAATTTTTATATTGAAAAGAATTTCAGAACCAAGAAAAAATACTACTAATTTTTCTTGATTTTGATATACTTTTCTATATAAAAATCCAGTTGACAAATTTTCTGTTGCGATTAGAGCTATGTTCACCTGTTAAAACATGTTAAGATATGTCTAAGGAACAACATGTGATGATATATGGGCATGTAGGGCCTATTAAATCAGAGTGTAAGTGATCTTACTATGCAAACATAGCAAAAACACGATTTTTGATTGGAGACACCTCTAAATCATGTCCAAATTGAGTCATTTTAGGCGAAACTTCTTAAATTCTCACGTAGAACAAAAATCTGGGCTGACCCATATATATTTCAAAACTTTTTCAAAATGTGGAGAGGTCTAATGTACATGGCCAGATAAATAGTTTTTAACTGGGACGGGACGTGTGGATACGAAAAAACCCAATGTCAATTGCAGCCAGGGGAGCTGTCAAATTCAGCCAAAGGGAACCGTCAAATGCAGTCAGGGGGAACTGTCAAATGTAGCCAGTCCATTTAAAATATGTGAGGAAGAAAGAGTGGCTATGCAAGACAAGAGATAAAATGAACAGAAAAAAAGAAAAAGAAAACATCTATCCACATGTTCTGTCCCAGAATTTTAATAGAGAATATGAAAATTCGATTTGTTTGCATTGGGCAGTAGGCCTTTTTCAAATGTTTGGCTAGAAATTCCTTACTTCTTCAATGAATCATGTACAAGAAAAGTAAAAATGTTAAATTTAACGGAACAATGTATGATGCCGACATCAAATAAAAAATTACAGCTGAGCGACCTTGTTTCGAAAGTGTTAACATTTGGCAGCGAACCAAACCAAGTTTCTCATACTATGATCGAATCAACAAAAATTCCAAGACCATGTAAATAATAGGTTTGTTCCAGTACACGGAAGTCACTCCGGAGTAAACAGGAGCAAAAAATCTTTGCTCCTTTTTACTCCGGTTTGCTACCAGAAGAAGAAAAAAGAGAAGAAGAGAGTACAGGAACGATTTTCTCCGGGGTACTTCCAGTTTCTCCTGGTACTGGAACAGACCTAATCTCTCTGAACTGTCAAAAAAGTGAGGTTAAACATCATCATGCAATCAAAGAGAATAGGGAAAGAGACGAAGAGTGAAAATTAGTCATAACGGCAACACTCCCTTTATGATGATTTCAACACTAGAATTTTGGCAACCGCTTCCACAGGCAGCACTTTAAATGACTTCTATTATATTTTGAAAACAAACCGTATGTCGATCGTTGGATTTGTTTATCAAACGATGTGCATTTCGAAACAAAGAGATGAAATAATTCTATAGCTTGTTTTTACTCATGCATATACTGTAGAATACACCTCACAATCACGATTGAACCAAATTCTGACGAAAATTGAAATTTCTTTTTTAATAGATGTACAATACTTATCTCCTCCAACTCAGGCATGAGTAATGTTTATTTACATTGCACGATTGGTCTGCTCAATAAGGTATTTTTGGCTTCACACTATTCGTCTCTTTCCCTATTCTCTTTGCATGCAATGTTCTCCACCGTGAAGTTCACTTTAGTTTGTTTACATAACCAATGAACTTTGTACCGCGACTCACCACTTCATTTGCCGCGTTGCCAGGAACTCAAGCAAAAATATACAAAACAGTGTTGCCCAAACACACATTTTGAGTCCCACCATTCTTGCAAAGGTGAAAAACATACTCAACATTCTTGCATTTTTCAAATTTAAAAAAAATATTGAAAAATCACGATAGCTCTAAAAAGTCTCATTTCAACGGAAATATTCTTAAAAATGTAGAGTCTTTTGAATAAAAATAAGAAAAAAGGGGGTTAGGTCGGACGAGAAAGGTCTATTGTCAATTCTTGGTGCCAAATTTTGCTACAAATTTGTATCCAAAATCAGATGCGAACAAACATTGTTTAGGTCTACTTTTAGGTACTGTATCGTTAAAGATGCTTTTCCGGGTGGTTTAAAAGCAAGTTTCATGTGCTATTATTAGTCATTTCATGTGTGATGAGTTTAGGTAAGAGCAGAGGTTCTAATCGCATAATTCTCTCGACACTTTCCAAAAGCTGAGAATCTGCTTATAAATAATGCAGGATGTATGATAGCCATGAAACTCTAGGCTGATGAGACCGCTTGTCAAAATTGACACTGCTGACGAGTTGTCAAAGTTGACACTGTACGACTTGTCAAAATAGAGTGCGCATTTAAAAACGCAGCCACCAGCAAAAAGCTGAATTGAGTCAAATCGAAGATTACATATTAAGAAGACTGATATCTCTTTCCTTCCCCCATACAAACGAGAAGCGACAGAGGTTACAGTTAATATACACTTTTACATTAAGCGTCCTACCTTTCGCCAATAGATTGGTTTGGTCTCCCCGCTTCCTGCTTCTCACCAGTAGAAGCAAACTGAAGAAGTCACTAATTCTCTAAATAATAAAGTTTGGCATAATGCTGAATTGTTCGTTAATCTTGAAAAGTCACTGGTAATTCAATTTGTACTAATTTTATTATTTGCGTTTATGAAATTATTCTACTTGCATTCTACAATAACATTTAAACGTCAAAATTCAATAACATTCGGTTTCAATTGATTATTCAACGTTTTAGTACACTAAGCCATAAGAATTGTGAAATAATTCAGCAATACGCATAATACATTGCATTTCGTGAACAATACACAAATACGTTTTTAATGCGCTAATACTAATACGCTAAGAATTATGAAAGAAATAATCAATACTCATCAATACACAAAATACATGCCATTTCGTGAAAAATTCACAAATACGTCTCTCAATACGTTAGACTGAATCGAAAATACTAGAGTGAGTCACCCCTCGTTTTATCCTATAAAAACTATGTTCGAATTAGTTTCAAAAAAATCTGGCAACAAAGCACAGCGTCAGGGAATAGTCCAGTCGATTTTACTGATTCAAATTTATTTTTCGTCTACCACAAATCTGTTTTTTCTCTATTGGATACAAAAAACGGTGATCAAACAACACGGACAAAAATATAAGAGCCACTTATTCATCTAGAATCACGCGACATGGACATTTTAAATATAAGAAATATATCAAAAGAACGCAAATTGATGCCTGCCGTCATTAAAAATCTGAAATGGCGAGCTATATTCAATACCACTGGTATTCAATAACGTTTTAATGGCAAAAAAATCATGAAACAAGGGTATTTTTGATATCGAAAAGTTGTGTAGAGATTAAAAATTGTTTTTCGTCGTCATTTTGCATTCCAATATGGTGTTATTTTCACGACGATTTAGTATTTAAAATCATGCATATTTAAATAGGCATATATGTCCAAGGAAGCGCAACTTGAGTTGCGTCGTAAATTAGAAATTCAAAATGGCGGCCTATTCATGCTGATTTAACAACTAGCATGGTTACATTGTGGACCAATATCCACATTAATGATCGTTTTACATGTTTTGTTGTAATGAGACAGACAACTTCGTGATTGGTCACAATGTGAACAATTTTTTTTTATTCAAATTATTGCGCAACATGTTTAAAAAATTTAATTGTTCTACAGTAGATTTACATACACACATCGACTGGTATCGCCGGAAATATTGATTCCTTAAAGAAACTTAGTTTTTAACGGCGGTCTATAAAATGAAAGTGTTTTTGCTATTCATTAGTTGGTTGCTGTTCTCAATGAATTGTTTTTTAGTAATTGAATAATTGAGTGGTAGTTTTCTCGAAACTCGCATGTTCGCGACCAAATCTAGAGGACCTCTAAAATGTTTCAGAATGATGTACAATAACAGCAAAAATTACAGAAATACGTTTTACCAGCGCTCAGTAAATAAGGACCTAATCGTGAATTGAGTAGTTTATGTCGTTTCTGCTTACGTTATATGATAGGGTGCGCTTTTCCATATTTTAAACATCTTGCGGCAATATACATGAAACTAGAGCTTCTTTATGACGACACATAGATGTCCGTACCATAAAATATCCTCATCCCAGTAAATTACATTCGGAATGAGATTTGGAATATGGGCTGATTTATGATGGAATTCCAACCGAAGGCAACAACCCATCCTGAATGAATCGGTTTTCGAATCGGTTGTTACATTTGCGCTTAAGTTCTAAAAGAAAACATTCCGATTGCGATGAGCAGGGAATCTGCTGTTAAAACTAGTGAAACAGATAGTTGTGAGAGAAAGAGTTTCAACTTTTCTTGGTGGAAACCAATGAGTAAAATGTATGGGCGCAAACAGTTTTTTTTAGATTTTATATGAAAAATTTCAAGTAAGTATCTAAATAAACTTCTACAAACTGTTCCCATATTTTTTCTGCATCAAATTTTACAACCACAATATTATAGTTTCTCCAAAATCCCAAGTTTTAATATCTTTCCCATACATTTAAATTCGCCATAGCCAGAGTTTTTAATAGTAGAGTTGCGTAAAGAGGATTGGCAACATTGGACCAATCATTGGTCTTTTTTAAATTTTGGCAACCTTTTATTTTTAGTTAAATTTCAAATGACTTCACCCGAACGCTTCAGTTCAAAGTTAACTTTGTGCATTTAAAAATTTAAAATTAAGTGTTTATTTTTATTTTGTAAAAATCAGTACGATAAATAACATCGTATAAAGAATTTAAGCTTTTTCCGGTTCTCAACTGATCCGCAACTATACACTGAGGCAAACCTACTTAAGAATTTCATAAGTCGCAACTTATGAAGGTGCACAATTTTGATTCCATTGAGCGCTTATGAATTTCATAAGTTCGTCCTATGGAATTAATAGGCGCATGTAATGATGTTCATAACCGTATTATTGTGCAAATGTCATAATTTCACCATACGAAATCTGTGAAATTAGAGAAACAGGCATTTTTCCTTGACTTGATACAAAGTTTATGTAACTGACAAGTTTTCGTTCTGCTGATAAATAAATTACAAATTACAAATTTAAAAGTGCATTGAAACTGAGGTTTCTTTGCAATTTTGTGGCAATGAAATGTAAGTAAATATTCTTTTCCTTCTCATTGTTCCATATTTAACATGACTTTCACAAAAAAGTATGGAATTGACACCAACTTTCAAGATTTCATTTCCATTCATTTTACAGCTTTTTGGAACTATAATGAGGTACATCACACACGCATCCAAACATCAAATTTAGGTTAAGCACTTTTTATTCATGTAAAATTAATTCAATTAAATAATAAAGATATGCCATAAAATGAAAAAAAACGTGATGCTGAATTAATATTTTCTCGAACTAATTTGATGATTTCTATAAGCACATTCCTATGAAAGGTACAAGAACGGCTTAAAAATTTCATTAGCATTACTTATGAAAACCCTAAGTGACTCGATGGCCATTTTCTCCTCCGAGTCATAAGTCAAACTTATGATTTTCATATGGGATACTTGTGGCGCAAAATCATAAGCGATTCTTATGGAATTCAATAGTCATTTTGTCTCGGTGTAAGAACGAAATGCATTGATTTTTGCCGCTTGCCGTCTGATTGGGGTGTGACAAAAACAGTCGAATTTGCAGCGTAAGATAAATTTGAATAAGTACATATGTATAAGTGGAATGCATACACAAATTTGTCAAAATTTTAGCTGCACTTTAACTATGAGAAATACCTTCATTTTTCCACTGTCGGTAGAAGATTATTAACACTACCCAGAGCTGTTCCGGTGTTTGAAATAGTGCCAAATTTGAATATCAGTGAACATATATTTTTCAATAATTGTCATTAAGCGAAATATTCCTGGTTTTAAATAATGTTAATATTACATCATTGAATTTTTTCTCATAATTATAATCACATAATAGGGATTTTTAATTTGCAAAAATTGTGCCAGTTTTTCATATGTATTGATAGCGGGTGTCCTTACGAGTACACTCATATCATTCTTAAACCTTAATTATTCTTTTATGATTTTTAAATTTAAAACAACCAAATTAAAGTCAACCAGAAAACTGACAGTTGTCCTACTAAATGACGTATCTGCAAATATCTCGTTCGCCTCATTGTTAACCGGGACAGCACCCCACACAGCATGATCTGGTACTTTTGAAGTAGAATACTTCTAACGTTTCAATATGGGGTCCCGTTTCAAAAATTTCAGTTGAGAAATTTTCCCAGGTTTGAAATGCGAATATCTTCCGTTCTACTGGACGAAATCGCAATATTTTTGCACTATCTGATCGGAAATTTGTGCACGTATTTCGTATTAAATTTCGGAATTAGTGCGACTACTATAAATAAACCAAAACAAGGATTTTAGAAAATCCTTCGGAAACAGTGAGGAAAATGCGCAATTTGCCAGCATATTCCACGCAGAGCCGTCAAAAAGGAGCATGTAAGCGTTTCATTACATACGGGAATGTTATATATACAGGTCACGCGAGCTTGTTTTGTATCAGTGGGTGCTCGCTTACCACACGAGCAACATGCTCGTCCGGACAGTACAATGAGCGGTATCATGTTTGCGTTCCCTACCAAGCGTCATCGCAAGGTTCTTCGTGATAAAATCCAGGGAATCACCAAATCCGCCATTCGGCGTCTGGCTCGTCGTGGTGGTGTAAAATGCATTTCCGATTTAATCTACGAATGCTGATGGTGTGCAGGAAAATGTCATCCGAGATGCCGTGACCTATACTGAACACGCCAAGCGCAAAATCTCAATGAATGTCGTCTATACTCTGAAGCGGCAGGGACGCACATTGTATGGATTTGGAAGTTGAAAAGGTAGAACTCACTTGTATCATTATAAAAAGGCCCTTTCCAGGGCCACCAAACTCATTTAAAAGAATAAGTTTGCATTTTCTGTTTCATGTACTGTTTCTCCCTGGAGAGCAATTTGGGTTAAACCCAAAATTATGATTTATTTCAGTACGCAAATTGCAAATATGGTCAGAAACAAACTGGAGTGAAGTTGAAAACATTTTTACTAGGCGCATTCAAAAAAGGTTTCAATTCTCAAACATTTTACCAATGTGCTGTATTACATTACTCTCTTTACCCTGAGTGTTCGATAATCTCCGTATTGGAAACACAATTTCATATTTGTTCTTTATCAAAAATATGTGGTCAATCAACGAAGGGGTGGAGCTTCGAAGAACACATATTGAGGACAACACAAAAAAGGACGAGCTTACATTGTGCTGTAGTCAGGTATAAAAACTCAGCATGCTGTTGCTTACGCTCAGTTCGTTTCCAGCATCAACATGCAGCAGTTCGTTTGCAGCATCTCCCGCAAAATTCACACCGCTGTCCGTTTGCTGCTGTCAGAAGAGTTGGCCAAGCACGCCGTCTTCGATGGCACCAAAACTTACCATATACACCAGCTCCAAGTAAATTTCGAACACTGGCCAAACAAAAGGCCCTTTTCAGGGCCATCAATTTATCGACAAAGAATGAAATTGAAGTTTTGTTATTAGAACTTCTAAAAAAAATGCAAAATGCCTACCTTTTCCACGGCTGTAATTTTTCTGCCTACATTCTCATTTCTCTCTCGATGCTGCTGTCATTCGCTGGTGCAGGACGCCTAGCGCTGTACGGCTGCCTGTGTGTAAAGCAGTAACATGACAGAAAACTACTGTCCCCAGTACAGCCACCAGACGCGAGCGGTACAGCTTCGCTTTCCTTATTTTACATTTTTTAATATTTTCAATCTTTTTGATATTTTTATTCAAAAATGACTACAATTAATGCGGCTCATTTACGCCACGGCCGGCATCACGCTTTCGTGTGCGGGACTCTCCCTTTGACTATGCAGAGAAAAATGTACAAAGCGAGAGAACAAACTTTACTACGCCACACTCTCACCGAGCAGTCGGAGTACAGCAGCAAAACAAAAATGTATTCTACTGCTGTACGGCAAAATGTACTCGGTTTGACTACTGTTCTGGCAAGAGCTGTAGTGATGCGTCGCTGTAGCGGGCTGTACGGCTTGTGCAAATGTAAATATATCGAAAAAAATGTAGTTTATCGGTACCGTTGGCATCCCTGATTAGAAGCATCAGAAAGTGGCTTGTCAAGAGCGTTGGATGGTAAGTGAGCCACTTGTGAACAATATCGTCGCTTTCAAGTAGAATGGCACAAAATAAAAAAGTTATTTGTGTGACTTGTAGACAGGTTAGTGTAACGATTCAATTTACAAAAATCGAACGTTTTCTAACGTTTCGATATAGGTGCTCCGTTTCAAAATTTTCGGCTAAAATGTTGCCTGTTTTTCTAAAAGTGAAAATCTGCTGTTGTACTGAATGAAAACCTTCGATTTTTGCGCTGATTGGAAATAGTTGTGACTAGTTGTGTAGAATGTAAAATTACTGAAAATAACAGATTTTGTGAAAGCAGTGGTTGGTCCGTACAATTCGATTCCAAGCGAGCCAGACTAGTTTTCGTTGGAAGGTCCATCTCTGACAATAGAAATAAACTATTTTATTTTGAATTCAACTACAACTTCCTTGAAAACAGCACAGCTAAAAAACTTTTGGGAAAAACGCGCAAACCTAAATTTTCCACTATAATAAAAACTAGTGCCCCCGCCGCACAGCATCATCAAGATTGATAGTAATTCAAGCCGGGTGGAAAGGGGGGGGGGGGGGAGGTTGTAAGACAATGGAAAATTTCATTTATAATAATAATACTTTATAATTGGCTGGTCCTGAAAAGAACTTGTTGGTTTGTGGTTTATTTTGGGTCACAATTTAGGCCCGCTCGATTTTTGATAGCTGTAAATTTTCCGCAGGGCGACAGTTTCTGTTCGGTAGCGATGAGGCTTCTTAACGCCAATCGTGACTGGGGCACTTTTACACGGCCTTCGTTGCCAACTGCTTGCGGGGAGCCTTTCCTTCGGTGGACTTACGAGCGGTTTGTTTGTTACAGGCCATGTAGCGAAAAATGCTGATCTGCTACTTCTCTGATGCTGGTAGTAGGACAACGGTCAAACGCTCGTTTTCGTGCCTTCATTCATAAAAGTTAAACAATATTTTCAAAGAATGTTGCAAATTGTCAACTTGATAATTCCAAAAATACTCCAAATAAACTATGAATGTGCTAAAGTCGACAAAATCGCATAGAAATTGCTTATTCCAGAGCAGAATTTACCGGTCTAAAGTGTATTCTACTTCACTCCGGTTATGTCTCTGACATTACCCACCCATCCTTTTTTTCAATCCGCTAGCAGCCTGCCATCCCAAGTTTCATCTGCAAACTATGGTAGATCTGATAAGGCAACCTATAGAGTCGTGCAAGTCGCATGGGTTTGGATGTGTTATTGTCCTAAAAGGAAACAAACTAAAAAATGTTTTTTTTTTCAATAGTTTCGGGCCAAAAAATTGAAAAAGGACTGAGATATTCACTCACGGTACTAATCTGGATCAGAATATGCCTTAACCAACACCCTGCTAAAGATCCCTATAACGATACTCCCCACGCATTCGAGCATTGTTATTCTTCGTGTCCGATAGGTAGACGTTTTGAGTGTTCAATAGGTAGATTTGCTTCAGCCTTTGCGCAACTGTTCTTTATAAACTGTGACCATAGCCAGCACTGAAGCAGTGCCATCTCTTAAATATTTCCATGAAAGTATTACCTAATTTCCCCCCACTTGCGTCTGAGTTGCTTACCATATGTGAATAACACACACATACACGCCTCTGTGCAAGGATAGATGTATCAATACGATGCGCTGTAGCAGTAATAATAAGGATTTATCAACGCCTTTTTGTGAAAAGGGCGATACTTACAAATGTAAACAAATGGTATTTTCTATACATGCGGATGAAGGTTTGGAAACGCAAAAAATTGACCTAAAAATTTGGGTTCTACGAAATTGTTTTCTTAAACTACAGCAAAAAATACAACGGGCGAAACCTAGGGGCAGATCACTCTAGAAATGTATAACAAATTTGCATCAAATTGAAAAAAAATGCATTTAATTTCCATTTTTGCATCAGCTCTGCACTGCCTCGCAGAAAAGTTTGTTTAACAAACGTCCTACGCTGATCCACTTTGTTCGACGTTTTGTTAAATGTAGGGCTAGTTTTTCTGTAGGGTTTTGACGTCTTACACGCAACGCAAACAACATTGCACGCAACGCAAAACATTGCACGCAACGCAAAATACATTATGAATTTCTATTTTGATGGAAATAAATGCATTTAATTTCGCTGATTTTTGAAAATGCATCACAAGTGATCTGCCCCTAGGGCGAAACTGTATTTTTGTTTATTTGAAGTTTCGCCCTCCACGCTCCATGCAAACAACCAGGGCGATACTTTTTTTGCTACCAGTTTAGGGGCGAAACTGTCTTTTTCATATTTTTGACGATTATGAAGCTGATACCAGTTGTAAATAGTAATAATAATCGCTATTGAAAAAACTCGGACGAAATTGATGGCCTAAAGCGGGAGTTGTTGTAAAAAAACGTAAGGGCGATACTTCAATGGTGATACGTGGGACCGGTAAACAATCGCCGAAAAGGCGATACTATCATTTAGTCGATTTATATAGTCAAAACAAAATGTAATTCAATAATTTTGAATACTTTATGCAGTTTTGAGTTTCAATCACTGATTCATGCAATCTATGATGCAAAAAACACAATAGCTTTTAAATACATATTAAAACCAAATCTGAAAAAATGATGTCACTGCTAGTATCGCCCTTTTCAAGAAAAAGTGTTGATATATCCTTATTATTACTGCTACGGCGCATCGTATTGATACATCTATCCTTGCATTAATGTATACAAAATGCGAGTGTGTGCTCGAGATTATTCGAGAATCGCTAACCAGCGCAACCAGACGTGGATTACACGATAAAAAAAACTTTACCCATTTTATGTATTCAAATTGCCCATTTGCGGAAGTTATTCGAGCTGTCAAAATAGTGGGTATTTTTTTGTTTTTAACAATGAGTACTTTTTATCCATTTCACAACTACTCGATGAGGTAATGTCAATGGGTATATTGATCTTGATAATGGGTGAAAAATTCTTAAGCATTATTTCAAGCGAGTTAACCTGCAAACTAAGGATCGTAGTGGAACCTGCAAATTATCGCCCTGCATCGGAGTCCGTGGCGGAAACGGAACATTTCGGCAATGCTCCGAAAACGTCTGTTTAGACTACTGAGGATGTTGAAAATATGCGCCAGTTCGGCATTTCTAGAGCAGCCAAAAGATCCAGCTATCAAAAATATATCCAGTTGGCGGTTTTATTTTGTTAGTAAATACTTTTATAAGGAAACAAAAATGTGAAACGAATGTTATTTTATGTTTTTTTAAATTCAGAAACAATTCTATTGACAGTATTTTTCATTCTGGCGCGAATTTCATGAATGGGTATTTTTTACCCACATACCCAGCTTGACGGACAAGGTCTGTACTCATTTATGGGTACAAACGCTTTACCCATTTAATGGGTTATTCCACTTTTATTGAAAATGCGTAGTTTTCTACGCGTTAATGGGTACTTGATTTTATCAGTGTAGATCTCATTGATACGACTAGGGTAACCAACCTAATTTAGTCCCCTACATATTTTGGACCGTGTTAATGTATTTGCCTCCTACACTGCCAAGTTTCTCTGCATTTGTTTGGTTTGATGCAGCAATTACATTCCTTGGGTTCTCTATTAAGTTTCAATATCATTAGTTCATCTCTAATTGTTTAAAATTAAACAGAATCCACAGTTTTCAAAAATATCACCGAAAACGTTTCATGTTTCAACGATAGCCAAGAGGAACCGGTAGAAATGATACATTTTCAAATTGGATTTAAATGTACAATTATAATATTCTTTTTTATCGATTTAATTAGTTTGTCTGATTTGGTATTATGCATGTTACGTGTTTAAAAAGGTTTATTCGTAATGTTTTATCTAAAAAATCTTAAATAAATGGTGTCCACAATATGTCTTAAAAAATTGATATCAGCTTATTTTGGACACCCCTCGATTTTCTTTCTTGACAGCTATTTGTTTATCGAGTTAGAATAATCAAGAAGTGAAAAATTTCGTAACGGTAGGTCGCCTGCTCTTTTTGGTCAAATTATTTAAAAAAGTTCAAACCAATGGATGTCGAAAATCAAACGATTGAGGAACATTTCATTGAAGACCATAATATGACCAAAGAGGAGACTTCTGAAATCCACGTTGAAGTACATTTGTAGTTCGAATTTGTTGAATTGGACGAGCTATATGTTGACAAATCTAATGTGGTTTTTGTTTGAGGCGAAACTGAGTCAGTTCCTAACCCCAACTGCTGTCAAAATGTATGAACTGACAGCGGTTGGGGTTAGAACCTGACTCAGTTTCAGGTTCAAGCGAAATCGCCATAAGGGATATATCACAGCTAAATAATAATAATAAGTACCCATTAATGCGTAGTTTTCTACGCATTAATGGGTACTTGATTTTATCAGTGTAGATCTCATTGATACGACTAGGGTAACCAACCTAATTTGGTCCCCTACATATTTTGGACCGTGTTAATGTATTTGCCTCCTACAGTGCCAAGTTTCTCTGCATTTGTTTGCTTTGATGCAGCAATTACATTCCTTGGGTTGTCTATTAAGTTTCAATATCATTAGTTCATCTCTAATTGTTTAAAATTAAACAGAATCCACAGTTTTCAAAAATATCACCGAAAACGTTTCATGTTTCAACGATAGCCAAGAGGAACCGGTGGAAATGATACATTTTCAAATTGGATTTCAATGCACAATTATAATATTTTTTTATCGATTTAATTAGTTTGTCTGATTTGGTATTATGCATGTTACGTGTTTAAAAAGGTTTATTCGTAATGTTTTATCTAAAAAATATTAAATAAATGGTGTCCACAATATGTCTTAAAAATTGATATCAGCTTATTTTGGACACCCCTCGATTTGCTTTCTTGACAGCTATTTGTTTATCGAGTTAGAATAATCAAGAAGTGAAAAATTTCGTAACGGTAGGTCGCCTGCTCTTTTTGGTCAAATTATTTAAAAATGTTCAAACCAATGGATGTCGAAAATCAAACGATTGAGGAACATTTCATTGAAGACCATAATATGACCAAAGAGGAGACTTCTGAAATCCACGTTGAAGAACATTTGTAGTGCGAATTTGTTGAATTGAACGAGCTACATGTTGACAAATCTAAGGGACATATCACAGCTAAATAATAATAATAAGAGTGTGCTTGCTGAATTCCTAGAATCGCCTGAAACACTCACACGAACAGAAACATCACGATTCAAGCGACGTAGTCCTGCTGTTTTAACATTGCGCCGAACAGTTGAATACCACAAGGCAAAAACTGAAGAAAAAAGGAAAGTAAAGGGAGAGAAACAAAGAAAAACTGAGCTTAGAAAGAATAACAAGAAACCACCTCCTAAACAAAAGAATTAAAAATTAATATTTAGTATAAGAAGATTCCTGACGAACTTTGAACCTTGATTTATCATCCACTTGAAGATGTTACTCCATAATACTGCTACAGATGAATTCTAACACGAAATATATTATTGTTAACTCTATTGCATAACATTTAATGCTGCTTTGTTAAGTCTGCAGAAACCTAATTGTAGCAAAAGTTTTTCTATTTCTCAAAATGATATAACTAAAAAAATACTTCATGCAGTCAGCCTTCCACATAAAGATTAATGTACCATTTTTGATTGGCAGTCACTGATTTGCTTATGTTCTTCTTTCATGCATTAAATATGCTGCAAAAAGAGAACGAGTCAGTATGTCAGTTTAGTAGAAAAAACTTCACTGATTTCAAAATATATTCAGTCACATTCAGTGTGTCCAAAATATGCTTGGAACACTGTCCAAATTAGTGTGGAAGGGTCCGAAATGTTAAAAATTCATGCTGTGAAGAAATGTCATTTTCGAGTTTATGTCAATGTATAAAACATCCATTGACAGTTTTCTTTCAAGAAAAGTAATTTTGGAGCAGACTCGTGCATGTATTGCATTAAAACATAGGCAAGCAAATATTTTTTGACGTTCACGTAATTTCACTTCCTCTAGGGGTCCAAAATTGGTTGATTATCCTTTCAGTTTCAAGTGATTGAAGTCATGTTTAATTGATTTCATTAATTTTATTGATTTCATTAATTCAATTGATGTTATTGTTTTTGTTATTTCATTGACATCGCTGATTTCATTGTTTTCTTTAATTTCAATTTAAACATTTTGACATTAACAGCAATTTGGATGCTCTAGACAACTTGACTAAATCAAATATATCTACATTTCATGGTTCAGCATTGAAACAAACATCAATTGTTGAACTTTTAACAACTGCTCAGAACAACCCGCACAAATGTGTACCATATGCCAACCATTGAATCAAACGTTGAAGAACCATTTTCAATATGGTTCGTTCAACAATAGATTAACCATTGCCTTGTATAATATCGAACATAACATGTCGATTTCCATGCTCAACCATACAGACAACGGGTCGTTAAGAACAGTCACCATACCAAAATATACTTTTTTCCATATACATTTGGACAACATACCATTCAAGAACTGCACAGATTAGGATAGCATGCATATTTTAGATCTAGCGATACATAAAATATTGGTGGAGAAAAAAAACTTCATCCCTTTCACATTTCAGTTCTATCGATTGATGAAGTTTTATTTTGTTACAAGCCATCTTCTGAAGAGAGCTTCCTTTACACTAAGTGGACTGACGCTTTATACAATTGAGCTATCGCCGTAATATTGTAAGACGAGGATTTTTGACCATGTTAAACTACAGATTTTTGGAGTAGCGTAAACAGATATACGAATAACAAAGACCACCTAGAGCAATATTAACCTCTGGCACAAAAGTGTAATGTAGTATACAAATCTCCAATATAGTATACGCGGAAGGTATTGGAAATGGTAAATAAATAAGTATGGTAGTATAATAGTTGAATTATAATGATGGAATGTATCAGTAGTATTACCTATATCGTGAGTATTATATGAATAATTAGGAAATGGTTCCGAAGTTTTCTGGAATGGTATTTTTTTATACGGGAAGTCATTTCGATATTACCTCAACAACTAATTGAAATCAATTCAGTTTTCTATTCGGCAGCACTGCAGTCGAATTTACTGCTTCTTCTTTCAACCGAAGCACCGTGTACAGAAAAAACCAGGCTCGGTTTTCAAAAGCCAAACCGAAACCGCTGCTGAGAATACATCAACACAAGTTAAAATTCGTACACACATGTAAACGGTGCTGAGTGGCTCGGTTTGGTTTTAGAAACTGAGACTCGGTGGAGGTTTTTCTTTCGTTTACCGTGTGAGCGAAATCCAAACCGAATACGATGTGCATCACTCGTTTACACGTGTTGTGGGAACCATACCAGATAATGTAGGGTGATGAGCCTATTTTGGCACCATTATGGAGAGGGTCGCACTATTTTTTGAACAACTTAAAAAGAAGCCATATTACCTATAACCTTTTTCAGAATAAAGTATCAGTGTACTGTTTCTTAAACATCTGTATAATGCTTATTTGGCAGAATTGTCTCAATTTTCAGCATAAATGAAAATAAATGTTCTATTCTGTGCATCTATTCCCACCTGAACGTTCCAATTATCGCCTCATGGGTGTGCCGATTTCCACCTCATCGAAAAACAATCTAGTTGAAACGCAATGCCTCATATTTCATTTGCGTCGATTCTAACTAGGTATCCAGATCATGGACGCCAACGCGTGATTTGTAAAACGAATTATTCTGCTTTTTTCAGCCGATCAGAACAAACGTAAACATCACGCACACGAAAGAAACTCATCAGCTGTTAGTAGAAGAGCGCCCAGAACTGCGCATGCAGGAAATAACCATGCGAAAGTTTACAACTGGAATATAAAGTTTCACATCACACATTACTTCCTCCCGATCTAAATTGTATGTGCAGATGAAAATAAAATATCTGCAATCAACAATTAGTTGAATAACTTGAAATAATTGATTGCTTATACCTGAAATTGCATTACATTATATTTACAAGTTCATGTTTTGGTTTGGCCGCACTGATGATTCTTTTCTGTATAATGGATGCAAAAAGTTGGTTTTGATTGTAGTAGTGTATCAGCAAAACATGCTACAAAGTGCTTCATTGACTCACGGTCTAGATTTAGTGTTGGTGTCCAATGTACATCATCCTCCGCTTCGAAGCATGCCGGTTTGCCGGTTACGCTCTGGTTTCAATGGTTCAGTTGGGATGACTCTGACCCGAAATGGTCACCATCCTGAGAAATAAAGAGGTCTGCATCGATATCACTACTGACATGTAGGGGAATTGTGGGAAAAACCGACACTGTGGGTAAAACCGACACCCCACAACTTTTCCTAGAAATCAAATTTTTATTCATTTCATAATGATACAATATTATTAGTACGTTTATTTAGAGCATTTGAAGAAAAATTGGATTTACGTTAGTGCGCCGAATGTCATAAAAATTAACAAAACATTCGACAGCAGCGTTCATACTCGTCTGGATGTAAAATTTCGTTGGTAGATTTTAAGGTTTTAACCGAACGAAAGCTTTTCAAATCACCCCATTTTCAGTACCTATTATTATCGGCCTGTCTTATGATCAACTAGGTGCATTGAAGACGAGTTTGAAAAATTCAATATTTTTAATTGCTTTTATAAAAAAATGTGCGCTGTTGGGGTAAAACCGACACCCTATGGTTAGGGTAAAACCGACACCCTGTTAAGATGGTTGTGTATAGTTGCGATTCATTTCAAAATACTGGGGATCTTTGTGACACTTCAATTAGCCTATTAGAACACTATAGTATTAGCAGAAATACACAGAAATACTTTTATTGTGTTTATTTCTTGTAAGTCTCTTTAAAAATCAAAAATTGGAATTTTTGCTTATCTGATTCTAACGAAGCTTTTGCTATTTCTGCAAAAAGGTCATCAAACCGAATTTCTAGTGTTCTCTTGGTTTGTCATAGACGAATTTTATCACAATGAGACAATGATATTATGTATACTCCAATAGATCGTTGATGATCAGAGTCCGAAAAATCAAATCTGAAAAAGATAGTTTTACTAAGAAGTGTGTGTGTGTGTGTCACTTATAAGTGAATGAATCCAATTAGCAGAACGTAGAACGCTTGAAAATCTTCTCTTATGAAATAAAATGACACTGGAGGTTGCAATGATGTGCGCAAGGATTATTTGGAAATACTCATATCAATAAATAATCCTATAGCATAAAATACTCTTATTTATAGTACTAGAAAACTTAGAAAAAGTGTTAAGCTTAAGGTGTCGGTTTTAACCATAATTCCCCTACGTGCTGAAAAGGAATATCATAACGCTCCAGTTCGTTCAACTTGAAGGTTTCCGATGTGGGTATAGTTTGGTGGGTATCGTTTAGTTGATCCAGATTCACCTGGTTGAATTCCAAACACGACGAACTTTGGAAGAATAAAAAGAACAAATTTTGTGAATACTGACTAACATTTTTTAAGTTAAAATACAAATACTAACCTCTCAGTTCGTGGAGTACCCAAACTGCCGAAACTAATACCATGTAAGTCAGTAGAGGAAGACTCCTCAAGTGCCTGATCGTCTGCCTTTATGAAGATATTATGGGATTGCCGTGAAACAATGTCATCGTTCATATCAAAAATCGCATGGGTTGGTTCCAACGAATAGTGTCCTTGTACTGATTCAAAAGACGGAATGCTTAAAGATACAACAAAATTTTAGAGAAGACAAAAATATATTTCAGGCAAAATTCACCTGATCGTGCGAGAGGAGCTACTGGCAAGCTCGTACTCGGCAGGCAATGTACCAGTTTTCTTGTCTGTTTTCAAGCACCGTAAAGCAGTCTGTTCTTTCACGAACAGATTTTGTGGTTCCTTATCGGATTCAAAGTGCTTTATTGACTTACGGTCTAGATTTAGTGTCGGTGTCCAATCTACATCACCCTCCGCTTCGAAACATGCCGGTTTACCGCTTACAAAATGCCGGCTGCAGATACGATCATGTGCAGTTGGAAATATTGACCTGCTGCAAGCCCGTATCCATCGCAGTCGTCGTAACTCAGCCTTTTTCCGAGCACAACCAACAAACTTCGAACTTACTGTCGGAAATTTAAAAAGTTTGTGAACTTTATCGTCTGAATAACTAGCGCACGAGCGAACGAAACATCTAATCGCCATTTTATAATTTCAATTTTTTGAGGTTAAAATTTAAGAATGTTGGAACGTGATAAGCAAAGCGAAACAATGTACCCGATGCAACTGGCAGGATTCGTGTAAAAATTAGAGGAAACTGTTTCGCTTATCAACTGCTTAGTGAATATGCAACATTAAGGGTTGTGGTAATCCTTCTTTCTAGGAAATCGCATATCGGCTCCATCAGAAAAATTAGGATAGCATGGATGGCGTTTTTGGTAGATTCGCAGTCCACTTGCAAACTTAAGGCAACACTATTAACACAAATTTTCCGAAATAGCCATCCCGGCCAATTCGCCACAAGAAGAGTTCACTCGACCAAAAATTTAACTTCCTTTTCTGCGACGCGTAAATGATTGAGGTTAAAACGAGTGGAGAAATAACAACAAACTTTCTTGGCGATTGAGGTTAAAACGAGTGGAGAAATAACAACAAACCGAGGGTAAAACAGGTGGAACAATCTCACGCACACAATCTTATTTCATATCCGAATAGAAAGGAATGTATCCATACACGTTGTTTCTGTGTGCGCTGCATAGACGTCAAATAACTGAATAATAGGAACCCCCGTATTTAGTTTTATCCTATTATAACACTAGGCCTATTCTAGTGCTCGTCAAACTTGCTTTTAAAGTGAAATAATCGTAAAAAGGTTCTCCAGCTAAAATAAAGGTATGTATCAGTGCAATATTTAATATATTTGTGCCGGAATAACGAGATATGAGGCGGTAAATGCTGGCTCGAAAGTGTTTATTTTGCTAAGCGCCGTTGCGTCCTGTTTCGGTTCACTACGCGAGTGAGGCGGATCAGCAGATATTTCAATAAGGTGATTTTGTTTTAATTAAAAGTTGGATTTAGAGGATAGTTCTGAATACGTATGTGCACAACAAATAAAGAATATAACTTGAGCTTTTTTTGCACACCTGTTTTAGCCAAATCGATATTGTCATTACCTCATATGCTTGGTTCGAAACCAAGGGGTACGAAATAGGGTCACAATAGGCTCTACTGCCATAATAGGCACATCACCCTACGTACCGGTTGGTTTTCTTACCCACCGCGGCGGTCTCACAAACACTTCTGCAGCTTCCTGATTGAAGACAATCCCTTTTGCTTTTGCCGTCATTGTTTATTATTTTCCACCAGCTTGTAATCCAGGCAAAAATACATGTGACGTGTACGTATGAGCCGTAGAAAGTCTATTGGTCAAAAACGCTCTGGAAGAAAATTACCAAATAAAATAACGGTCAAAATGTTTCCTTTTCACGAAGTAAATTTGATGTGAACGATTTCAAATGTCTACAGAAACTAAAATATAGAACATTTGAGGCCAAATAAATTAAGCTCTCCAAAATCTTCGAAAATAAGGACACGTTATTTAAAATAAGAACGGTTAGTTGCTCTATTTCAATGATACGTTCTTCGGTTATGATATGTTATTAGGTTTGGCGAATAAAATGTGTTTATTCCAGTTCTACTTTGCGATGACTTTGTTAGTAAGTAGTACAGGAAAACCGTCAAAATTCTTGTATTGCCATTCCGCAGCACCCCATCCTTTCAAACCATTCACTTCAAAGTTGCATAACTGTTCAACTATACGGCATTCGCTGTCTTTCCCGATATAGAACTCGGGACATGCAACTGCCAGCACCTTCACCACGTATACTTCCTTTCCTGTATAAAAATCAAAGCATGTTAGAATGCATAAATCAGATCAAAATTTATTTGTTCCGGTACTACCTGTAGTAAATTGAAAGGCGTAATCTATGGGCGGACTACCTTGCTCTCCATGTTGATAAAGATTAAAATTTACGCTTGTGATAGGATAGTTGCATCGTTCCCTCGCTAGGCTGACGAATCCTGCTTCTAGACTGTAAAGAGTGTATATAGTTAGTTCTATTGACTTCTATTTACAGTGTCACTTTTACCTTGAGAAGGTGATCGGCATACAGATAACACCCACAGTTATTCTGTCTCCGTTTTCAAGATGGATAAAGTGCATAACGTAGCGATGAAAGTTTTTCCAATCCCTTTGCTCACCTACGAATGAAAATGGAGACACATGGTCATAGAATAATTCTGTGTCAAAACGGATAAACACCAAACCCGACTGTTTCCGGTAAATTTAAGTCCATGTGGTTTATAAATGAGGCTCTGAATCAGTTCTAAAAGTTGAAAACACTGCGCTACAGTGATTTTATACTTTTTAAGTGACCTAGTATACCTAGTCATCGAATGCAACTCAAAATAATGTTTGAAAAATGTTGTATACCCTCAAAATCTTCAATTTTCAATTTTTTGTATGTTCTGGAAAGAAGAAGAAATGATCTTTCCAACGGTATGCTATGTTATGTTCCTTTGTTAGTAATACTATGCGGTTTTGGGACAACAATATGAAATAAAGCTCTTCTAATGAAGCGTCCTTGTTTTAGTAAAGATTTAGAGCGAAAATATAATTCCGCATCTAACAACTTATTTACCATCAAAATCGATTGAAATGGCAGTTATTTTTTAAATTAAAAATCTGCTCGCAATTTTAATGGGTTAGTGATGGATTGTCGTATACTATAGGCTTCTACAATTATATTTTCCGTTATTTTTTCCCATTTTAACTTCAAAATTCACACACTTACTTTTGAATGTATACGTAATCGAACATAAAACAAATCGATTTTTTGAAAATTTTATGAGACCGAAAATTTCATTAACAAAACTCCTTGTAAAAAAGATTTCCTGTGTTTATATATCTTAGGCAAACCAGCGCAACGGTGGTTTTGTGTTGTACTAACGCAAGTAAAACAATGCCATCACGCTGCCAAAGAAATAACCGGATCGCGGGCTTGCATAATAGCAGCACTTTTCGTATGACTCATATGACTAAGTTTTCTTTCCACCATAGACTCCAATTTATTGGAAAATAATAGATATTTTAGTTTTTAGCTTTTCGCGAGTTCGGAACCTTTCTCGGAAGTGTGCGGAAAACTTCACACGATCAAGTGGCAGTATTTTCTCAGGGCTGCTAGTAGAGACAGTTATTAATTGACGTTCGGAAGGCACGATCCGCGTTCACACACTTTTATTTTTTTAATTTTTGTCTTAGCGTTTTTGGCTTCAGCTCATGTCTATGTAACGGTAAATTCACCTTATACTACGTTTACACTACGAGTTAAAACGTGTTTTAACGCTATCTTGATGACATTTTTCTTGTTGCTAATTATTATAACGTGTTTTAACTCTGTAGTGTGAACATAGTATTATAGTTTTCCAATGTTTCGGAGTACGAAGGGTTTAAACGATAAAAATGACAATTTCGCCATCTCATCGCTCGTATAAAAAGATGGGTAGGTAATGTCAGAGACATAACCGAAGTGAAGTAGAATACATTTAGGCTGTTAATTCAAATGCTGCAATTTTTGCTATCTTCTGCATTAAAATCAGCTATTTCGATATTTGTTATGATGTATTGTGCCGCTTTGTTGTGATGCATTTTACCTCCGCACAGGTGCGTTGCCCTGCCCATTTTTCAAAGAGCAAATTATAATGATTGAATATTTTTCATGGTTCCTGAATATTTTGCAAAGCGATTGTGATTTCAGAGGAAAATGTTGGCTAAATGATATCATTAATTAAATTATCCCAATTGATGGTCTATAGCTAAGTTATGATTATATTTCCCTAGGGGTGTATTTTACCCCATCTACCGCTACATAATAATCATAATCACTTACGACGCGTTTGTGCAAATGTAATCTTGGTCATGCCTCGAAAATTTCAAACGCGCACCCGAGACACATGCGTGGCAAAATTCAAATGTTAGGTTTGTTTCAAAGTTTCAAGTGGGTAATTACCAACTCGATTATTTTCAAGTGGGTAGTACTGCCTGTACTACCCACATTACCTACCGGCCCTGATTATTGAATACAGTGAAAACCCGTTTTAATCAGCCCCCAATTTCGTCAGCTTTTCGACCTGATTTCGTCAGCCAGCCAGGGTTTTGAGGCTATGTCTACGGAATAATGTTGAATATGTTTACAGCTTTGGTTTATTAAAGGAAACAAATAAATATGGGTTGGCGTTGCCCCCATTTTGTCAACCAAGGATACACCAAAGGGGCTGATAAAAACGGGTCTTCGCTGTATTTCATTACACATATTTATAGTGGGATCAAAATACATTCATCTTACTGAATATCGAATAACAAATAGTTTTTGGATTTATTGTAAATTGAACTCACTCTACAGTTAAGAGCCAGCAGAAGGGCATTTGCGCGTGGAATGTCAGCATTAGTGAGTTAAGGCGAAACGCCCTATACATAATATGTTCAAATCTTCACCAAGCAGGTTTCTTAGCGTGGAGTTTTCGCAATAACCCTGCAATTGCCACGTATGATAATAACCAACAACGAGTGTAGTGCCAGGAGATTACTTTTAATGTAGTATTTCACTAATTGAACTGCGAAATAAGTAAAATCATTTAAAAAATCATAAAATATGCCGGTCTTAATGTGGATGTACAAATCCCGTCATACCTGCAGCATTTATACAATTAAACTGTGTTTATAGCAGCATGTACATTAGAGTGACAAGAAAAAAATGACCCCTATCGGTCCACCCCTGAGTCGATTCCTAGTTCCACCAGGAGTACTTGCTCCAAATTTGAAGCAAATCGGACAAGTCTAACTACCGGACCAACGAACTCGAAGTTTGTATGGAATTTTTCGACAATTTATATGAAGAAAACCCACTAGCGCACATTTTCGCCGCTAGGTGGCACTGTATGCATCGCATTATCACTGTAAGTGAAAATAAGAAAGATAATTTAATTTTCTCCAACTTTGTCGAAGAGTGCTAGTCAATCCGGCTTTGTTAAAAAAAGTTATTAAACTTTTAACGAAGTGATGTCTGAGTCAGTTTTCCATGGGGCCTAGCAGTGAATGGTTGTGTATCGGTACTCGATTCCCACCAATTATAATTTTTGTGAGTTAATGGTTAGATTTAGCTGAATAGTATGTTCAGAAGAATTGTAGTATGTGATACGAGTTATGTTTTGGTTAGAAAATTGTAGTTCCACCTGTGACCGCATAAAGGGCGCCAACATTAACTTTTCAACGAAGAGAGATAGGAATTAGATGTCTTCTACAAAGTTGGAGAACAGACATTTTTCAGTAATTCTTCTGAACATATCGATATTCTATCTCTCTTCGTTGACAAGTTAGTATTGGCGCCCTCTATGCGGTGACAGGTATAACTGAAATTTTCTAACCAAAATATAACTCGTATTATGTACTACAATTCTTCTGGACATACTATTCAGCTAAATCTAACCATTAACTCACAAAAAATTATAGTTGGTAGGAATCGAGTACTGATACACAACCATTCACTGCTAGGCCCCATGCAAAACTGACTCAGACTTCACTCCGTTAAAAGTTTAATAACTTCTTTTAACAAATCCAGATTGACTAGCAGTCTTCGACAAAATTGTAGATAATTAAATTATCTTCATGTAAACTGTCGAAAACTCCCATACAAACTTCGGGCACGTTGGTCCGGCAGTTAGACTTGTCCGATTTGCTTCAAATTTGGAGCAAGTACTCCTGGTGGGACTAGGAATCGACTTAAGGGTGGGCCGATTGAGTTTTCAAAAATTCATTATTTTCTAGGGCAGTCTAATGTACATAGATGATATGTAAAAAGTTTTTCCAGTCCTAGTTTGCCCCGAGTATCAAATCAACGGCAGAAACATATTATATCATGGGGTTTTCGATTGATTGACACCGGTGTAGTGGATTGCATTGGTTTTGCACTTTCTAGCAGAAGTGTCAATGGAACATACCCAGTTTTCTGCACTTCTGCTAGAAAGTGCAAAAACGGTGCAGTTTCAGTGCACTCCACTACACCGGTGTCAATCAATCGAAAACCCCATCAGTATCCAATAAGCCAACATCATCTCATTCACACAACACAACAAACAATGCTAATCAAATCGTCATCGTCAATCGCACTACCGCTTGTCAGAAGACAATTAACCAAATGATGACTTTATCCGAGCCCTCCACGCATAATTTAAAGAGCAAAACAGCGGAGTCTCTCGCACCCAACCACCGCTTCGCACGCGCACACTTGCAATCCGTTTATTGAACTCCGAAAAAAGAGCGTTCTGCTTTTTCTGCGATGTGTGCTGATCACTGTATGCATGAAACTGGGTGATGCCTGGCGTTATTGAATATATTCAAAACGAAGAGTTTGAGCTGACACAAAACGTAACAGCTACTACGAGGTCAGACAGCAAACTGACGAATTTTCTCTTATGTGCCGTTTTTATACCTGGCGAAGTTCATTGGATACCAAAAAGGCAGTCTGATAGAGTTTTCGATTGAAAGAACTGGTGTAGTTTTCTGCACTGAAATTGCACTTTTCTTGCAGAAGTGTTGTCAAAACACCGACACCATGTTCCATTGATTGGAACTGCAATAAAAAAGTGCAATTCCAGTGCAATTTCGGGGCAGATATTTGGCACCGAAAATTTTGTCGGTGGAGCCAGTGCACTCACTAACACCAACAACGCAAACGTCAAAACAACCCAGCCGTGGCCGCTAACAGATGTTCTTGTTGACATTCGATGTGGATCATTGAAAAATTATACGTGAAGAACGCTTTTTTCTCGAAAATTTTAGTTTTTGTTATTTGTAATTTTATTAGTGTTAACTGTTTTTCAGGTCAAGGAAAAATAACATTACATATTTTACAAATGGAAGGACTAATATACACGTCAATATTCTCTGGTTTTTGATAGCCTTTTCAAATCTCGTTTAGTGATTTCTTGAAGCAGGTTATTGTCGGTTAATTATTTCAATTGGAAGTGCGTTCCAGCTAAGGGCTCCGTAAATTAGCACACTTTTTCTGCTGCTGGCTGTGTTAATTGGGATGTGGAATAATCTTGTGCACTCCGAGACGCTTTTCTGAAGATGTTCCAGGATATGTCCGGGGTACTATTCGTAGAACCCGACTTTAAAGCATCTTTGTAATTCTTTGAGCTGAGTTGATAAACCTGGAACATACCGTGTCACCGTATGTGAGATAAGGTATGATGACTGCTAGCATCAGCTTCTTGCGTGTGGGTGTCGAAAGGACAGATGCGAAGCGGCGGAAAGTCCTTAATGTGCCGAATACTTTCTTTGTGATATTATTCACCTGTGTTGCCCATTTTAAGTTGCTGTCCATTTTTAACCCTAGATTGGTGACTTCTTTGGATAGCGGGATAATCTCTCCGCAAAATGAGATCTTGCTTTGGGGTGTGATGTTACCTTGTTTGTAGAAGATTACAGCCTTGGTTTCGCGTGGGTTAGGGAAAAGTTTGTTGCTCGCTGTTCACTGTTCGATTGCGTTGAGATCAGCATTTAATATATTGATCATATTTTCTACATATTGCACCGGGCCGGAAATGTAGATTTTCATGTCGTCGGCGTACAGGTGGTATTCGCAGCGTAGAATTTCAGGCATGCTATTAATATATAGGGAAAATAACAGTGCACTGAGGTAGAATCCTTGGGGAGTTCCATCTGTAAGTACTCTCTCCGCTGACTTCTTCCTATCTTCTTTGCCAAGCTGAGTACGGTGCTTCATGTATGATGTCAACAGGTCGCATGCATCAGCATAGAAACCAAACTCTTCTAGCTTTTTGCGGAGTATCCGGTGACTTACGCAGTTGAAAGCAAGCGACAGGTCGACAAGAACCATCACAGTACAGTTGCCTTTGTCTAGGTTGATATAGATATCGTGTACGACTTTTGTTAGGGCGGTGCTAGTACTATGACGTTTTTGATATCCTGATTGATGTTTGGCAAGCAGCTGTACTGCCGTGATATGCATAACAGTCTCACCTGCATAGGAAATCCATAGCAAATGGGACTGTTATGCGTATCACGGCAGTGTAGTTGATAGTTGAAAGCTATAGATCTGGTCGAGCAGAATTTTCTCGAATATTTTAGAGATGGCTGGGAGGACACTAATTGGTCGATAGTCTTTTGGCTCGACGTGATTGACAGATTTCGGAATCGGCTATGAAGGCCGTTTTTCAGATTTGCGGAAACCTGCGACTATCGATTATCGCATTGAAGAGGTGAACGAGGATCGGACTGATGTGAGGGCCTAATAGCTCGACAAATGAGATAGGTTAGAGATGGTCGGGTGGTTTCAATTTTTTCGAACCCGAACCCGAGTGCTTAAAAATTTAAAAACCCGAACCCGGCCCGAGCCCAAAATTATAAAATTTGAAAAACCCGAACCTTTTAAAATTTAAAAACTCAAACCCGACCCGTACCCCAGAATGAAAATTTTGTAAAACCCGACCCGAACTCGAGAGTTTTAAAATTTGAAAACCCGAGCCCGACTCATACCTGAAAATTTAAAATTTGAGAAACCCGATCCGAACCCACTTTACTAATACGAACAATCAACCAATTACCCCGAAGATTTGGCACCAGAGCGGGATCCAGGGCTAATCTAAGAATAGTAGAATCATTCGAACCTGAAGTAGCCCTACACGTGTTGAGTTATATCTGCCTATGGCGAAACGAATTGCTGGCGAGTAGAATCCGCATTTATATATTTATTATTATTGAATGTCAGATTTGAAATGTTCTGAGAAACTTATAAACCGTCGATATCTTAACCGGAAAGTAGGATAAATCGGAAAGTAGGATGGGCGCATTAGTCGCCTTCCAATGCGCACACCTTGGCTAAAGAGTCCGCCTTCTCATTGCCCGCAATAGAGCAATGTGACGGGACCCAAACCAAGGTAGTCTGGTAAGGTTTTTCAGATAAAGCACTCAGATATTCCCGGATTTTCCCCAGGAAATACGGTGAGTTCTTTCCAGACTTCGCTGCACTGATGGCCTCAATGGAAATGAGACTGTCCGAAACGATGTAGTAATGGTATGCGGGCAGGGTGTCAATGATCCCGAGAAGATAATTAATGGCAGCTAATTCTGCGACGTAAATTGAAGCAGGATTATTGAGTTTGAATGAGGCAGAAAGATTTTCGTTGAATATACAGAAGCCTGTGGACCCGTCGAGAATTGATCCGTTAGTGTAGAACATTTTGCCGCAATCGACTTGATGGTATTTATTATAGAAAATATTTGGGACCACTTGTGAGCGAATGTGATCCGGGATGCCACGAACCTCTTTCTTCATGGATGTGTCGAAAAATACAGTTGGATCAGAAGTATCTAAGAGATGAGCACGGTTAACGTTATACAAAGATGAATTGATGTTCTGTGCCATGTAATCGAAGTACAAGGACATGAATCGGGTCTGAGAATTAAGTTGGACAAGCCTTTCGCAATTTGCAATCATCAATAAGTTTAAAATATCGCATCGAATGAGCAATCGATATGAGAGGTCCCAGAATCGATTTTTTAGCGGAAGGACGCCCGCCAGCACTTCGAGACTCATCGTATGGGTCGATTGTATGCAACCCAAGGCAATGCGCGAACAGCGATACTGGATTCTCTCTAGTTTGATGAAATGTATGTTCGCAACGGAGCGGAAAGCAGAAACATCCGTACTCCATCACTGATAGTATCGTTGTTTGGTACAGCCTGATTAGGTTTCCTGCGGATAGGAATCCCATCGTGTTCCGGTTATTGTACGGAGAAAGTTGTACCTTTGTTGGCACTTCTGTTTCAGATACCTAATGTGACATCCCCAGGTTCCTTTAGAGTCGAACCAGACCCCGAGATATTTGAATGTTGAAACCTGAGCAATAGTTTTATCCATTAACTGAAGCTGTAGTTTCGCTGGTTCACGCTTCTGAGAAAATACGACTAGCTCAGTTTTCTCCGTAGAGAACTCGATACCCAGCTGGAGAGCCCAAGCAGACAAATTGTCCAAGGTATCTGCAGTGGTCCGTGCAAGTCGACGGCTTTGGGACCTGTAATAGAGACCACACCGTCATCTGCAAGCTGACTTAGCGTGCAGGAATTGACAAGACATTTGTCAATGTCATTCACGTAAAAATTGTATAGGAGAAGGTTTAGACATGAGCCCTGGGGAAGGCGAATGTAGCTAAATCGTGATGACGATAAATCACCATGCGAAAAATGCGTGTGTTTTTCAGATAACAGGTTTAGCAAAAAGTTATTTAAAATTGGTGAAAGACTTATCATAAAGAATGTTGATGAAAACTGAATCGTAAGCCCTCGTGATATCCAAGAATACTGATATGTCATTTTAATTTCTGTTGAGAGCAATGCAAGGCGATCGTTCGTCCCTTTGCCTTTGCAAAAGCCAAACTATGTATCTAACAGTAACCCTAATAAACATCTTATGATTCAAGAGCCTAACGAACAGTTCAGGGTATCATCCAAACAATATGTGGAATCGTTGCACTATATGAGTTAAAGTTCGTGTATAATATTTTTTATTAGGGAAGCCATTTGCTTCGACCTAATTGTCGAGGCGAAACAAGATCATTTTCTCGAATGACTTCCGGATACACGATAGCATTGCAATCGGTCGATACGAGTTGTGGTCGGAGGCTGGTTTTCCTAGTTTTTGGATGGCGATGACACTCACTTGTCTCCAATCATGTGTCCAATGTTACCCTCAAGAAACTTTCTAAATAAATTCAACAAGCGTCTCTTGGCAGAGTCTGGTAGATTCTTCAACAAGTTGAATATAATTCTGTTTGGCCCCGGGGGCTTTATTGTTTCATGATAAGTAAGCAAGTGAGAACTCCACCATCGAAAACGGTGTTTCGTTCGCAGTATTGCGAGGCGACGTGGCGCGGTAGATTTTCTGTGCCGGGGCGGGATCCGGACAAACCTTCTTGGCGAAATCGAATATCAAACTGTTTGAATATTCCACGCTCTCGTTAGTACTGCTTCGGTTTCGAATACGTCGGGCCGTGCCCCAAATGTTTCGATGTTTCTCTTGTTAACCCGCCGACAAAGCGGCGCCAGTAACTGCGTTTCTTGGCTTTCATTAAACTTTTCATTCGCTTTTCTAATATCGTGTAGAGTCGAAAGCTATTGATCAACCCGTCGTTCAGTAAGGCTTTATACGCGGCAGCCTTCTCCGCGTACACGTCTGAGTACTCTTTGTCCCACACGGGTTGGGAGAACGTTTTTGGGTGTTCATGTCGGGTACTCGTTTCGTCTGAGTTTGAATCTCGGTATCGAGAATCGAGTTGGATAAAAACTTATACTCTTCCTCCGAGGGAAGTACCTGTGTCGAATCGATTTTGGATAGCATTTCTGCGTAAGAGCGTCTGGAGCGATCTTTGACGGATCGCTTCAGGTCATCCGCGCGAAGTTTGTACGTTGGGCATTTCAAAAGTGCATACGGATTCTCCCCACAGTAAACACACTTCTTAGCGGACCTACTGCAAGTATCTTCTGCATAGCGTTCCCCACATTTACCGCACCGTTGCTTGTTACTACAGTAGGTGGCCGTATGACCTAGCTGCTTGCAATTGGAACCCGTGGTACAAACAGACGCACAGATAGACGAGCTCCTCCTACTTCAACGTAGCTCGTAAGTGCAGATCCGGCGAAGGCTACGCGAAACCAGTCTGATGGATATTAATTCCCATCTTCGATGTACTTTGAGTGCAAATGCTTGCACTCCAAAATCTTAACTGATTGAAAGTTAGGGTCATTAAAGCGGCCAACCTCATCATTCATTAGATCATCGACAGTTAGACCCACATCACTTACCACAACGTCAATTTTCACATCACGAGGAGGAATGTAAACGCGATACATCATTGTAAAGAGGCTATTACTAACGATATCATTGACCGGTTTCAATGCAGTAGCGACTGCGCGCAGTTTATCTGACTGTAACTTTTTAATCTCGGTTACGGCCGAGTAACGTTTTGTCAGCTCTCGCGCAGCAGTTATGCTGTTTAACCATACCATCCAAGGACCAGCGGATCCATCCTGGTAAACGTTGATTCGGGGGGGGGGGGGGGGGGCGGTGCTGTGATATATTTGGGGGAAGTGGGGAAGATGAGTTGGAGGTAACAACTTCTGTCTCCGACTCAAATAGGTGTTCCTCTTCCCCAAAAGATTCACCTTTGGAGGGAGATCCTTCTCCTTGATCCATTTTGTTGCGGGAGCAACACGCTCGACCGCACTGTTTAACTTAAATAAAAATAAAAAAATCAAATGCAAAAATAAAAAAAATCGATAAGAAACGTAAAAAACGAAACACTTCACCAGTTGGTTCCTGACGAGCTGGTAGGTGAATTGATCCTTCGTTTGTTTTATGCGTCACCCGCGTGACCTTTATCTGGTATAGCTCGTCTAAGCAAAGCCGTCTTTCAGGTAATAAAACTGTTTAACACCGCACTACACTGAACTGCTTGACACAATTTAACGTTTATAATGTTTATACTCCTGCCCTTGCTGGGATAAACACCTTCACTGATATCGCCTAAATCAAGGTAATGTTACAACAAACATCGCGCGTGTGTAACGAAGGAGCGCTCGGTTACGAATGCTTGTAACTCTTTTATTCTGTATTATAGGCTTATAGACCATAAGCCTTTACCTCCATAGTTTTTGGATAACTTGAAAAAAAAACAAGTTCTTTCAACTGGGCATCCATGAATATATAACGACTAAGAGATCATAAAACTGAAGACAAAAACGTTCATGGATGACTTATAGCAATCGTTGCAATCAATTTAATATTGAATTCCCTAAACCTCAAGGAGTGTATACAATATTCCTTTATTTCTGGGAGTTCTAGGATAACCATGAGACGTTCGTAGAGTACCTGTGGCATTCATTGAACTCAATACAACATTGCACTTGGTATCATGAACCTCAAGGAGTATGCAGAGAACAAAAAAATATAAAATAGGATGGTCAGAATCGGACCATGGTTGGGTATTTCGGACCTTTGGTTGATTTGCTTGGGAATGTCCATACACAATCTAGTAAAAGAAAAACTATCTGAAGCAAATATGAGTGCGGAGTCGGAAAATCGGTTAAGGGAACCCTTCACTAGCGCCGCATATTAGGAGTAAACTAGACTAACCTTCGGGCAGTCCTTAGCCTACAAAAGAACTATGCCGAACACATCATTCTTAATTATCATGATATTGAAATCCAAAAAATAAAAGAAATTGCATGTTCACTAGCGCCGCCCAGCGGATGAAATCCGAATGAATCTTCTTCCATCCCCAAGAACCTTATTGAGAACAACATCGACCTAAACCATAAAACCTTTGAGATAGAACCAAGGATAGAACATAATTTTCCAAATACTACGCTAGGCTATTATGTACTTTAGCGCAGCCTAGTGGACGAATCTAAAAATGATTTATTCATTTACGTGCAGCATTTGATCTACTGATGTATATCGTCAAATTGAGTCACTAGCGTTGCCCTGCAAGTTAATTCCAAAAATAATCCATAGGTATACGGGTTGATCTTGACCTACTGAAAAACTTTTCTGAAAAGATCATATCTTTCAATTAACAGAATATTGACATATACCATTATATTATGTGCTGTGTGTGCTCACTAGTGCCGTATAGAGAATTGCAGACTAATCGGTCACTAGCGCAACGTTGCGATAATTATATGATCTACGGAAATCGTTTTGTCGAATTCCTTTCAAGCGGCCCAATTAACCGCGCATTAAGAGACACAACTCTACATGTTGTTCGGTGTGGAATTTGTTTATTTTCCCGTATAAGTTGGTACCACAATGAATCAAATTGTTCAAAACCTTTTTGATCAACATATTAGCACAGAGAACAGACGTCCATCTTCAGCATTCAACTTGTGTAAAATCTCTAACGGTTTCGAAGGTAGTTTGGATATCTAAACCAGGTGCGCTACTGTCGTCATGTTTTTTTTGTGGCTGAGTGCGACAGAATTGACAGCGGTTATTCCTCTACCCAGTCAAACTAGTTCGGAACCGATTCGGACTTCCAGCATGAATTCCAGCTCAAATGCGTCAACCGATAGAGTCGGGATCGGTTGTTTTCTTTGAGCTAGATTCCATACTGAATCCATCCAGGATTTCGAACCGGTTCCGGAATCGATTTGACGGATAGTTGGGATAGGTTGGTGTGGCGGCGCTAGTGTTTTAAGTATATTAATTCAAATGTTTACACACGTTTTTTAAATATTTTTGTTCGATCATGGATGTCTGTTCTCTGTGATATTAGGGTCTGCACTCTGGTTGTCCACCGTTTGACTGCGCCGTATAACAATATCTACACACAGGCACGTAGCCAGAGGGGGGGCTAGGGGGCTAAAGCCCCCCCCGAAATTTTTCAAAAATAAATTTAAAAAGCCGGTGACTTTTAACAAAACTTGTTGCTTATTTGGTTTGAACAAATTATTGAGAAAAAGTTAAAGAAGGCTATTTCTAACCACCGAAGGCAATGGTCACGAAATTCAGTGTGCTTTATGCTTTTGCTCGAGCCAGTGCGAAGCGAACAACAAAAAAGTAACTTTTATATTGTGTGCCTTGTCTGAAGAATACAAGAGACTGTTACTTTAATTGTAGCTGTAATAATCTGTCGAGATTAGTGATTATCAGAAGCAAGAATTGGTGCTCCAGCCAAATGCGGTGATTATAAAATTATTGATCATTCGCATCCTGAAGGTGTAAATAGAGATTAGACTTTCGGAAACCGGCTCTATCCAGTTCTACCATGGCAGGCATTTAGCGCTCAACAAATTAGTGCAGGCGAAACCATTCATTTCGCACAACTTAAAGCACAAGGTTGTGTGTGACAATGCTTAATTAAGATCCTTCTGTATATGGACTATGAGAAAATGAATGTTCCGCTACAAGATCGGATACCGCTTACTCGCAGATTAATGTCACATTTGGGAGAAATGTAATCTATTTGGAAGGGCAATTATTGAGGGCAAAAAGCAAGGAAGATATTCGCGAACATAAAGGCAGCAACTACGATGATGACACGGAAATGTACAATAGCGAGATAGAAATGAACTACTCCCCCCAAGACATAGTTGGTGAGGAAAAAAATATTTCCTCGCCTCGTAAACAGGTTTCCGCGTGCAATGGCTAAGCGCTTGCGCGAGATCTGTAGGACAACCACATAAACTCGTTATATTATTTTTATTGTTTACATAAGGAAATATATAAAAGACCCACGACCCAGTTTGTTATTTACACTCTGTTCTCTGTACACTACTCTGCGCTACACAAAAAGTATTTCAATTTATCTGAGAACGATTGAGCCGAGAATAGAATTTTCATTTCGCGTCATTTTAACGCAATGCCATTTTTATTAACGCTTCATTTCATTGTTACGAGTAATTCGTTCCGTACTAATACACTGTTAATCCGTAAATCCGTGATATCTTCGACAAACGTGCAAAAAAAATTATTTTAAAGGTGGACCGGGCAAAAAGTGGTAAAATAATAGGCAATCACGAAGAGGGACTAAAATGTTGGGACTGATTGAATCTATAAGTCAATAAGTTGGGATAACAGTTTCGATTTCATGTCTTAAGTATGTGACAGTCTTTCGTTCCGTTTTTGCTCGTCATGGAATAAAATGAGAGAGATAATCTTAAATAAGAGAGCAAAGAGAGGAAAAAATCAACCAATCTAAATCGACTCAAGATCACTCTTCTATCTTTACTATACACTCAACACGAGTTCTTTTCGAATTGCGCTCTGATCTTCTCATTTCGTCTTCGTTGCGTTAGGTGCAACAACTTTAATTGAAACTTTTTCCCAAATAGTGATAAAATAAACATGTAATCAGACAAACATTACAACTTTCTTCAAGAAATCATACATCTCTTCCAATCTTGATGATGATTGAAAAAAATCAAGAGCTAATTATTTTTATTCACAAACAAACCTATTACTAAACAGATTAGTGTTCATATTTGTTTAATGAATTGGCAAAGAGTTTTGCAAAAGTTTTACAGGAAACGGATAATTTGCTGTAATTTAAAACAGACAACTCTAAAAGAAAGCCTCGGCAAATTAGGTGCAAGTGCGATGTGTTCTCTTCCATGTGTCGGAAGCAAGTGATGCTGAAATTATTATCTATGTTTATAGTCACTAGTTATTTTGGTGGTGTCATCAATGTTATATTTACCAAATTTTATGTAAATTAGAAGCATTGAGTAATCAGTGCTAAGTAATTTTCTTTCGATTTGTGAATAGATTCTGAGCAGTTTCGCTCAGTAGATTAAATTCTGGGTAGTTTCCATTAGTAGATTAAATCATTGAAATATATATTTGACATTGTCCAAAACCCCACGAATTCCGAAATAAAACCTTCAAATAAATAAATAAAACCAAAATGTTCAAATATAATATTTACTTAATCTAGGTAATCTTCTCAAGTTACAACGGTTTTGCAAGATTGTCAAAAGTCAATAGAGCTAAGGCATTCTTGCTTTGTAGTGAGATCAGTAGTTTTTGCACTCACTTTACATTTTGACTTTTACTATAGTTTTAGGGATCTAGGAAAATCAGTCTACGATATTTTTAATTCATAAGTACAATGATATAAAAAGTACCTAAAAAGAATCAACTTAAATAGATAAAAAGATAGTTATTCTGAGTTGCCTGATAATGTTGTCGAAGATAGTCTTTAACCCATTACCTATGAGAGTCAAATGAAAAAACATGTGTTTTTTTCAGGATTGTTTTGATTACGACATGATCAGTATCATTTAAATTGAAAATTTCATAAAGTCGAGTTAACGCAAACTTCGGATGAAGTCAAAGAGCTAGTAATAGTAGAAAGAAACCTGATCATGAAAATAGGAGTTGAACCTATTTTCTGCATCTACAAATCGCCTGCCTTATCAGAAGATTTGAAGCAAATTTCGACATTCACTTTGTTCGGACATTCTTTGCAACGGTAAACTTTGATTTCACACTGATATATTCCTATTCATGGGGACAACCTTGACGTTGGTTTCGTTCTTCTGATTAGCAAATGCGTGTAAAGTTTCGTGAGACGGGTTTTTGGATATTTTTCTACTCATTCCAATTTAGCGTCTTCTACAAATTGTAAAGGTGTATCGAATGTGTAGCATTTTCAAGCAGCGTAGCATGCAGCGTAGCATTTTCAAGCAGCCCTTAATACTTTGAGCTCTTGACTATTCATTTTTGTAACTAGAGAAATTTCTAACTTGTAAATCAAAAATAATCAAATTTAATTCGTCGATGCACTATAGCCTTTCTTGTAACAGGCAACATATTATTAGGGTTTTTAGTGTCTATTGTCTTATTTTTGGAATTTTTTTCACTAAGAACTTTTCATAATTACGTTCAGTTTCCAGTGATTGTTTCAAGTCATCAGAATTAATACATTTATGCAATAATTTTTAAGCCCCTCCCGAAACAAAATCCTGGCTACAGGCCTGTCTACACATTTTGATAAATTTTCCGACTGTACCTAATGATTAATCCGCTTAAAGCAACACTTATTTCTCATTTAAGTGCTTTATTTTGTAAATAAACAAACATCAGCTGTTGAATGACAGCTCGACAAACTACACGCACACATTCAAGAGTGCACTCGATTTGCGTTGGAGCGTTCCATTGGCACCGTGCCAGTGCAAAACACTGGCGCGGTGTCAGTGCCATCAATCGAAAAACCTATGAGCAACGCTCGCTGCTTGGTTGAATTGTACGGACCAACCAGCGCAGATAATTACCACCATTATTTCCAATCAGATAGTGCAAAAATATAGCGATCTCGATCAGTACAACGGAAGTTATTCGCATTTGAAAACTGGGAAAATACCTCAGCAGAAATTTTTGAAAAGGGACCCCCATATTGAAACGTTTGAACTATTCTACTTCAAAATAACTCATACAACCACTTGAAATGTGGAAACCGTCAACAATCGGTGCAGATGAAATAAAAACACATAAAAGCAATTTGTGAGAAATGCAGTGAAATTAAAAATGAGAGGATTTAACCCTCTAGTCCCAAATTTTTATTTGGCTTGAAAAAACATTTGTAGGTGGGTTTCGTGATGAGAAAAACGAAAATAATGTTAATAATTCATGTAAGCAATGAATTTTTCATTAAAGCCTCAAAATAAATAGGCAGCCTAAAGGCGGTGTTGGGCACATGGGCGAATAAAAAACAAAAACTTTTTCTTCTAGTTACTTCAACATAAGCCAAAATGTTCCGAAGTAAACTAACAAAAAAAGTGCAAATTCCGAAGTAAACAAACAAAAAAGAACAAAGTTTGTTTGTGGTTACGTATATTGTAAAGTGCCTATTTTCACCATACTAAGCAGGGTGCCACACTAATTCATTAATTTTTCGGCCTACAATCAATGGAATGCGAAAAAAATGACATCAACAGCTTTGCTTCGTTATTAAGAACCAATATAATAACACAAATGCGCTGAAAACAGTGAAATTCTCTTGTTTGAGCGTAACGAAAACTCGAATCGAGTGCTCCTATTGTTGCGCTACCATTTGACTCAATACGTTGAACAAAGATGGCAGACACTGCTCTAACCAACGGCTTCAAATGGGTAGGGTGATAATAGAAACATGGCGTAAATGGGCTCATCACCATATATACGGCAAAGTTAAAAATAATCGAAGCTCTTTTTTGACGGCTGAAAATGAACCTGATGCGACTCGTGGTAAAATATTCATTCAAATATCCATGTTATTCATGCAGTTGAATGTCATGCAATATATTCATTTCACTAATTATATAGGAAAATGTTTTCAAATGCCGGTAAAGCATATGAAACAACAATCATCATCGCTTACATTGTGCCAGGGCCTACTTTGATGCGTTTGATTCGTTGCTGCACGGTCGCTTTGTGTAATAATTGGAGACGAATGAAAATCTGCATGGATGAATGGGCGGTTTGTTCGTTTGACGTTTTCAGCTGCGTCACTGAATATTGGAAATGAATGCGGCTGAATATGATAAATTTTCATTTAATGAATTTGAATATTTTTAACTCTGATATACGGCCACGGAATGTTCTTTTTGTGCGCTATCGAAAAATCAAGCTCTAAATAACAAAAATGCCGAAATTTAAAACTTCACCTAGGGTAATGAGCCTATTTTCGCCCTAACCATGTGAAGCCGGTGGTTAGAGCAGCGTTAGCCATCTTTGTTCAACGGAAGCAAAGATACTGGTGCCAATTCATACGCATTGCATCAATTGTATACCGAGTAATTAATGATATGGTGAGGCACCCTCCCTAATACGAGTAAAATGGTAAACTTAACGCTTAACGTAAACGAAACAGAATGTAATGCAACATAAGTACATGGGAGAAAGAATTACACAGTACTTGAAGTGCAGGACTATAAACAGCGCCATATGTCTAATACAAAAGGAGAAAAAAATCCGCCAACTTACCCCAGAATCCCCAAAATATAATTAAATGATTAGGACATCCATATTCTAACAGCACCATTAACCCAAAGATTTTAAAACACGCCTCTTTTCAGCTAAAATGCTAGTTTCATAATGCTAGTTTCGGTACGATAAGTAATCACAATAGACTGAAATTTTTTTTCGCCCGGGTGCCCAACACCGCCTTTATGCGGGCAAAGTGTTTTACCAAAAAAGCTAAACTTCCGAATTATTCCACTAAACCAATTCACACCTACAGTAAAATGCTACTAACCCGCTACCCAAAAATATTTTTTTAGTTATTAAAATTTCCAAAAACAGTTAAAATTTGTTTAATGAAGATTACCACCAAAATCAATTTATCTGTTATTTTCTATAAAGTTACTTTGTTGTATCGATTTTGTTGGCTTTTTTCGGTAAATTTGAGACTAAGAGAAACGAAAGCAATGAAATTGAAAGACGAATAGGTATTCTAGAGCGAATCAGTTATAAACTTGGAACGGAAAACTAGAACTAGGCAGGCTCATATGCACATGATCGAAAGAAAATGTGAAGAGTATTTTGTTTTCTGCCAAGTAGGAGTTGGGCGTTGCACCCAAGTCTACCGCATGGTTATTGAAAGAACATAACTCATCATGTTTTACCGCCGACGCCGACAAAAGAAACTTTACAAATCCTCGCCTAAAACGACCAAGCGATTATTCTTTTCCACTTCTGCTAGCATCAAGCCGTGACGTATACATTCAATCGACACCAAGCTATCGGTGCGCACCGATCCTATTGTGATTGAACTACTTGTTGATTTTTTCGTTCCGCACACGGATGGCTGTACAGTAATGTTTCGATTATATCACGCTAAATATCTATATATGTATGCATATATATATATATATATATATATATATATATATATATATATATATATATATATATATATATATATATATATATATATATATATATATATATATATATATATATATATATATATATATATATATATATATATATATATATATATATATATATATATATATATATATATATATATGTATATATATATATATATATATATATATATATATATATATATATATATATATATATATATATATATATATATATATATATATATGTATATATATATATATATATATATATATATATATATATATATATATATATATATATATATATATATATATATATATATATATATATATATATATATATATATATATATATATATATATATATATATATATATATATATATATATATATATATATAGGTGTGATATATTCGAAACATTACTGCACCATGTTTTAATTGCCGCAAAGTTCTACTTCATCGATTTTTTTGGCTATTTTCGGCAAATTTGAGACTAAGAGAAACGAAAGCAATGAAATTGACATACGGATAGGTATTATAGGCGTTGGCGGTAAAACATGATGATGAGTTATGTTCTATCAATGACCGTGCGGTAGACTTGGGTGCAACGCCCAACTCCTACTTAGCAGAAGGCAAAAGTCTCTTCACATTTCCTTTCGATCATGTCCATATGAGCCAGCCTAGTCCTAGTTTTCCGTTATAAGTTTATAACTGATTCGCTCTAGAATACCTATCCGTCTTTCAATTTCATTGCTTTTGTTTCTCTTAGTCGCAAATTTGCCGAAAATAGCCAACAAAATCGATACAGGAGAACCGTGCGGCAATTGAAACATAGTAACCAAGTTACTTTATCTCAATAAGGGGAAAAATCCGCGAAAAGATTGATTTTTTCCCTAAAATCGGAGACTTGAAAATTACATCCTCATGAAGCTACACTACTCTTTATCGATGTTTGCTTCAATTGTACACGTTTAACAGTATTCAAGACCTACTGTTTTATAATTCAAGGTTACCCATAATGATTCAATACAATTAAATTTTTAATGTTATATGCCTAAAATAACCATGTGTCTGTCTTACCCCACCTGTCCATCTTACTCACACTTAACTCCCCTATATTATGTTCCGCTACGGCATGTAGTGTTAAGGATACGTTTTGCTGTAGTACCCCAAATGTTTGTTTATGATAGCTCACCGAAACTATGATCTCTCATGCAATCCAAGGTGAGAGGGTAATTGGTTCCATTGATTTTGACTTTTCCATTGATGGCACCAAAATGTTCATAATGTGTTTGATGATACCTGAAATAAAGCATTGTTTAAATGGAATTCTGTATTTGAAAATATTTGCTCAAACTTTTTCAAGTTTTTGAAGTGTTCTCTAGTCCATTGTTCTTTTGCCATGGCACGTGCTACGGATTTGGAGTCCATGTCAGAAGCAAAATTGAAATATGGTAAGTCAGAGGTCCATGTTGCATCCAGTTTCACATCGATGTCCTGCGAATAATCATTTTCGTAACGCATTTTACCAGTATATTCTATTTTCCACGATTTCATAGGTTTTAGCGGCGTTAATTTAAGACCTTCTGCTTCATATGACCCTAACTCTGCTTCCGTTTGAATCATACAAGTATCCGGTAGCCTCGGTGATACAAGTAGCTTTTCACTAAAGTCGGATACTTTCAAGTACAAAAACCCGTTGACTAGGTTGTTTTTTCTTCTGGCAGTTCCACACACAAGCCATGACAATTTTGAGTTAGTTCCATTGAAGTAAACAGCGTCTACGGCCTGGAATATAACGGGTACGTGAATACATGAGAAGTTTTCGAATACATATGTAAAAATAAAAAATATTTTTTTATTTTTACATATTTTTTTTATTCGTGGCATCTTGTCGACGCAGTTTGCTGCTGCGTGTAAAAACCGGATAAAAATGAGAGATTCCATGAGACAGTGGCCGACCATAAAATATAACCATCGCCAGTTCGATCAAAACTTTGCAGTTATGTTCGGTTCATGATTTCTCTGGCAATTAGAACATTTTAACACAAGATAAAAATTAAATTAATGCGGGCTTTTTTCAGTGTATATTTTTTTCGCGATGAAGTTTTCATTCCCAGTAACTTTTGCCAGATAAATTTTTAACTGATAAAATAAATTCGTAAATAGATCGAACATCAATTGTACAATGCAAGAATCCATTCGTCTTTTTCTGCAACGGAGCATTATCTATAATTGTAAATGGTTGGTTTCGTTCATTTCACAATCTAAAAATATGGCGACTGATGGACGAAATTTTTCGTGATTTTAAATATTTAGTGTACATTGCACGAAATTCGTCGTAGAAAAAGAAACAATTTTTCGTGATTGAAACGAAATGTTTCGTTAATTTACCAAATGTTTGCATATATCACGAATATTTCGTTAGTCACACGATTTCATTTTCGTTCACAAACAAAATTTTCGTATATTTTTTCAACTGATATTTAAGGATCAATATTTGACAACATCTGGTATGATCGATCTGGCAAAATCGATATGATTTTTTTGTGCATGATTATTTTGGGGATTCTTCGGAAAAAATTGTTCATATTACGAAGGTTTATCGTAAAAATTATAAAGACTTTCGTGTATTTTGCCAAACAATTAGTTTGATTAATCGAACAGATTCGTATTGCGTCTACAAAAGTCGTTTTTTACGAAAAATTCGTAACGAAAATTAAAAAGTTTCCGTAGAACTACGAATGATTCATCATATGCACGAAAAATTTGAATATTTTAAGAAAGTACGACACCTATTCCTAGCATATTTACGAATATATTCCCTCAGTGTTGTATAAAACATATTTTTTTTGGAAATTCTACATTCGAAAACTTCTAACGCCCTCTTAAAAAATTGTGTCAAAATATTCTTATTTACTGTGGAAAATGTTTAGTCTTTCATGTCGGTGAAACGGGTAAAATTTTATCGGAATCAAATATGGTCGGTCACAATCGTAATGATTTTCGTTTGGATTTCCTCAAATTAAAAAAAAATCGTGCGCTACGAAATCCTTATTGTTCCTTTTAAGAATAATGGATTAAAAATTTATCTTTTTGATCGCTGCAGAATAGGTTTTCAAACGACTTTTGCATTCGATTCTTACATTTGAAGTTTATGTCAGATTTTTATATTATAATAAGCAATTAAATTAGTTGAAGGTCGTTTAACAATTTTCTGTTCTTGCAGCTTTTACAATACGCCAATAATATAATATTGTATTTTCATTCGGAATTTTCCAATAAAGAATTAAATGTCGTGCTGATTTTTTTTAAGTACATACTTACTTACATGAACATTAGACGAAAGTGGTTGAGGCTTTTCCAAATTTGCATATTTGCTTTCATCGTATTGCTTGCCGAAAATACGAAACAGTGTCTGTCGAATCTATATGCAAAAATTAAAACAAAAAAAAAATAAATTTATATATTCTTACAAAAACAAAAACCCTCGTCAAGCAAGTCTCGAGAAAAACAGTGTTAAACTGATTCGGCCATGAATTTGTATTATCCCGCAGATCCTAATCATAAAACATGCAACAACCTTTCTTATTATCAATAGACACCACATCACGCCAAATTTTAAAACATAATAACAATTTTTCTGTTCATAGATGCCAAATATTGGTTGCATTTTTGTCTGTAATAACTTTAGGTTAGGTTGGACACAACAATTGTAAAGAATACTTTTTAATAAGCAATCTTTACCAAGGGAGCTATATGTGCCCCACAAGAAACCGAACGAATGACTAGTACTTTACAGGCACTGTTTATCCGTAAGCATAATATAAAAATTAAACAGCTGATAAGTCGAATTTCGAAGATTTTTCATCGTGGAGCCTGGTCTTCTCATCATGCAATCTACATGACAATGTATATACTTTACACAAATTGACAAAAACTGTGGTTGTGAGAGAACATGACTTGAACTCTTCACCTGCTGTCATGTGGACAAACAGTTAAAATGTCGCACTGGCGAAAGTCACAGCTGTTTCCCACACACTGTCAACTAACCAATGGTCGATAAGATAACTAACATGCATTTAAGGCTCAAGTTACCTCAAGGCTTGGTAGTATGCGTAAGAAAAATTGTGTTCAGCTTTGCCACCAGATTATCCATTTAAACCTTTTCAAAACTCCAAAAGAAGAATATCAGTCGATTTATTAGATCATCACGATTCAATTCATGCAAAATACCTGCTGGAAAAACCATCGGCTTAGCTGGATGGTGCTTTTGAAAAAGTGGCTGTGATTTTTTATCACACTACCACACCGAGCTGGGGTACGCAACACAACTGCGCAATGAAAAAACCACAGCCACTTTTTCAAAAGCACCATTTAGCTAAGCCGATGGTTTTTCCAGCAGGTATTTTACATGAATTGAATCGTGATGATCTAATAAATCGACTGATATTCTTCTTTTAGAGTTTTAAAAAGGTTTAAATGGATAATCCGGTGGCAAAGCTGAACACAAATTTTCCTACGCACACTACCAAGCGTTCAATTCTAACACATGCTTGAAAAAGGTAACTTGAACCTTAAGTGACGCTATTGCATATAATCTATAACTGTGCGTCACTCATACTATGCCACTTGTAAACGGATCAATTATTCCTTGATTAATAGATAAGAATATTACTTATGATGATTATATTGTTTTATTGGGCTCTTGTACCGAAGAGCAGCAGGTGTTTCTTGGGTTCTAATCTGTGCCGTAAAAGGTAAGGCGTGATCAAATTTTTTTTTCGAAAAAATCTCGTGTTGCTAGAACAATTGTTAATTTTAACTTAAAATGAGTTTTAGTGCACTCTGATATATTAAAAAATCTTTATTATAAGTTATGATGCCACGATTAGGTGCTAATAAACTGATGTTGGTTGCACAAGGGAACTGGTGGTAAAATGAGCACGTTACGCAAAATCATTATTTGCTAGCTAATAAGTGATAGAGGAACTACAATCACCTTATATGTTTCGTGTTAAGCATGTTTTGTACATATTTCGTGAAAATACTTCGGCATAAACACATGTTTTCAAACATTATTTTTGATTTCAAAACATGTCCAAAAATGAAACACTTTCTAGTGACCTGGAAAATGTCCTGTATGTATGCAAAGCATTGTCCGAGCGGATCATGAGCACTGCATACAAACAGGGCATTTTGTAGGTAAAAAAGAACTTGTCACGGAAAAATTAAATTTTCATGACGAAATATTACATCAATTTACAATCCTGTGTCATCTAAAAACATCTACAAACTTGGGGTTATCCAGTGAAGATATATCAACTTGAGGTTAGTGGCTATTGAAGCTGATAAAATGATAGTATCGCCCTTTTGGCGATTGTTTACTTTTTCGGTCCCACCTATCAGCATTGAAGTATCGCCCTTACGTTTTTTTTACAATACCAATTTTACAATTGGTGGGGGTTTGGTGAAAATCGATCTTACTGTCCAAACGACATAATTCCGAGACCGTAATTTTTGAAGTTTTAAAATTATGCAGAATAAATTTTTCAGAAAATAGTAACAGAGTTCGTGTTTTTAGCGAATTTGTTGAGACTTTATAGTAGTCATGAATATTAACCTGAGAAAATTCACCATAAATACTTCTTGGACGGTATACCGTCAAAATTATTTTACCAAATGATGCGCTGTTTAACGTTTGTAAAACTCATCGAAGATACTAAACCTCCGAAATTGGCGGTTTCAAAATGATGTTATCTTGACCTTAAATTACTGTTTTTGAACATTTGACCTATACAAATTCTCATCAAAATCGATCAGGACCTGCTAGAGTCGAATGGAAATCGTCATTTTTCATAAATTTTTCTCTACATTCGGAAAGTGTTATCCTCGTTATTAATCATATTACGTTATCGTCTCAACTCGACGCATTCCCAAAATAAAAACCTGTTTTAATCCACCTAGTGGTGCAATTGTGCTTTTCTCATTTGTCCAGACTACGATTCCATGGCTGGTTATTAGACCTCTCCACATTTTGAAAAAGTTCTGAAATATACATGGGTCAGCTCAAATTTTTGTTCTAGGTGTGAATTTAAGAACTTTTGCCAAAAATGGTTTAATTTGGACATGATTTAGAGGTGTCTCCAATCAAAAATCGTGTTTTTGCTATGTTTCCATAGTAATATCACTTACACTCTGATTTGACAGGCCCTACATTCCCACATATCATCAAAGGTTGTTCCTTAGACATATCTTAACAAGTTTTAACAGGTGAACATAGCTCTAATCGCAATAGAAAATTTGATAACTGGATTTTTATATAGTAAAGTTTATTAAAACCAGGAAAAAATACTACTATTTTTTCTTGTTTTTGATAAACTTTTGTATATAAACATCCAGTTATCAAATTTTCTATTGCGATTAGAGCTATGTTCACCAGTTAAAACATGTTAAGTTATGTCTAAGGAACAACCTTTGATGATATGTGGGTATGTTGGGCCTATTAAATCAGAGTATAAGTGATATTACTATGGAAACATAGCAAAAACACGATTTTTGATTGGAGACACCTCTAAATCATGTCCAAATTAAGTCATTTTTGGCGAAACTTCTTAAATTCACACGTAGAACAAAAATCTGGACTGACCCATGTATATTTCAAAACTTTTTCAAAATGTGGAGAGGTCTACTGGTTATGTTCAATACAATGGTGGAAATGAATATTACATGTTCACTACGATATGCACATACGTACAATGGATCGACAGCCACGATCTTGAGATACTATGTGATACTGAAACATCGCTTGAAACCAGCGGAGGATCATGGAGAAAGATCCGGGAGGTCAGGGTCCGAAAATTTTCAACTTGTTAAGAAATTTTAAACTAGTTTTAATTTTAAAGTAGCAACCCCTCACTCCATACTCCCTCCGGGCCGGTATGATTGACGAATTTTAGAGTGATTGCATAACCTATATATCTATATGAGAAAGGCAAAAATGTACCAAAGTCCAATAAAATCAATTTTTGTCAAACATTATTTTTTTCGAGTTTACATCAAATCTCAATGTTTCATGCATTATAAAGTCATTTGGCATTTTTCATTTCATTTGTGCAAATCGATCCAGCCATTTCTGATTAACAGAGGTCACATTTTTTCCCACATACACACATACATACACACAGACATTTTCCGATCTCGACGAACTGAGTCGATTGGCATATGACATTCGGCCCTCCAGGTCGGGATTAGATTGACGAATTTTAGAGTGAATGAGAAAGGCAAAAACATTTTTAGCAAACGTTGAAAGTTATGCATTTTTTTGGTGAGCAGTTCTATGTTTCATGGACATTAAATCAATTTTAACTTCGCTTCCTATTAAATAAAGACCCTTATCAAAGTACATCTCTATAAAATCGAGCTCAATTTGAAAATAAATCTGAGGATTATGATTGATTGCAGAACTCTGGAATTTTCTATTGGAATGTTTTCAGGCAGGAATTTGATATTGATGCTATTAAACAACTGTGAAATCAAAACCAATAGATCAGTTACATATCAGGACCCCATTCCGACAATTTATCAAAAGTCCTCATGATGTTTACAACAACAGGTTATCGATGTACGGATCAGATAATTGTTATTGTAATATTGAATTAAATGAGTCAGCATCAATAAATTTTCAACTTCAATCCAATATTTTTTTTGGGTGGGGTGGGGGGTGGGGTTGTGTGTTGTTAAACCCCAAAACCTTCTCTTGGCTACGGCGTTGCTTGGAGTTATTTATTTCGTTTTTCATTTTCCGATATGTTTCAGATCGATCTGATGGTTATAAGTTAGAAAATTTTCAGTCAGAAGGTTCGCGCAAATGAACATTTTTGCACTGATAAGTTATCAAGTTCCTTCCTGACAACTTGGAAGTGTTCGGTGATTATTTCTAGCGGTTGTAGATAGAAAAATGAAATACAGCCAGGTTTTTTTACGCGGGGGATACGCACCGCGTAAAAAATCCGCGTAAAAACGCGTTAATTGGAAAATCCGCGTAAAAAAAACCGCGTTAATTGGAAAATCCGCGTAAAAAAACCGCGTTAATTCGAAAATCCGCGCAAAAAAAACTCAGCAAAAGACTTATTAATATTTTTGGAAGTTTTTTTTGCGCGGATTTAGATTTAGAAGAAGACTTAGAAGATTTTCGGAAAGATGGAAGAGACGGGTCTGGAAGATTCCTTATGGCCCGCACCCCAACAATATGGGTATTTTCGGAATGGTCTTGAAGAGTAGGTTCCAGAAATTGATTTTTGAAGCCATTTTGAAATCAAAGGTGGCAACTTCCGGTTTTATAACCCAATCAATATAAGTATTTTTGGAATGGTCTTGAAGAGTTGGTGCCAGAAATTGATTTTTGACGTAATTTTGAAATCAAAGATGGCGACTTCCGGTTAAGCGAAATTCTATGGGTATTTTCGGAATGGTCTTGAAGAGTAGGTGCCAGAAATTGATTTTTGATGTCATTTTTAACTCAAAGATGGCGACTTCCGGTTTTACTAAATTCGCTATAACCCAATCAATATGGGTATTTTCGGAATGGTCTTGAAGAGTTGGTGCCAGAAATTGATTTTTTGACGTAATTTTGAAATCAAAAATGGCGACTTCCGGTTTAGCGAAATTCGCTATAACCCAATCAATAGGGGTATTTTTGGAATGGTCTTGAAGAGCCAAATGGAAGTTGAATCGGGTTCAACTTCTAAGGCTCCCCCCGGCCCAAATACTATCCAGAACTCTCAACTGGTCCATTTGTGGTCTTCTATCGGCCCAAGACTAAATCACTGAATCTTCTTCAGATTTCTAAAGATTTGACAGAACGGTTCTCGGCTGTGACCGAAATTTCAAAGGTCCACTCGGACAAGATAAGGGTGTTGCTAGCCAACTCATAGCAGGCAAACGATATTGCTTGCTGTAAGCACTTTACGCGGGATTATAACGTGTATATTCCAGCTGTAAAGGTACAATCCGAAGGCGTCGTCGCCGATGAGAGTTTGACGTGCGAGGATCTGCTGAAGTAGGGGGTTGGCTGTTTCAGAGACCGCTTACTTCAGGCAGTGAAAATACTTGAGTGCAAGCGTTTGCACTCAGTAGTAGTTTGCGAGAGATGGTTCAAAAACGTACCCCCAATCAAACTCTTATCGAGTGACCTTCGCTGGTACCGCTTTGCCAAATAACGCCCTCTTGCACAGGGTTCGTCTGCCTGTGCGTCTGTTTGTACCGCGGGTCATGAATTGCACAAAATGTAAACAATTGGGTCACACAGCCACCCATTGTAGCAATAAGGCCCGCTGTGGAAAATGCGGGAAGAATCATCTAGATGATTCGTGCAGTAAGAAAACCGAAAAGTGTCCCTACTGTGCAGAGAGTCTGCATGATATCTCGGCATGTCCCGCGTACAAAATACGCGGGGTTAAACTGAAACGTTCCCTTGCGGGACGATCCAAACATTCTTTCGCAGAAATGCTAAAGAATGCTACGCCACCATCCTCAGCAAACATCTATGCTCACTTGCCTCCTAACGAGGGCGAGGCTGGTGACCCACAAGAGGGAACATCTACTAGGGTGCCTAGAAGTTATAGGAGAGGAGGAACATTTCCTCTCCTAAAGTTCCTTGTAAAGGCCAGAAGGTGTCCCTTGACGGGGCTCCGAAAGTGACATCTATTGGAAGTGTTGCAACCAAACCGAAGCAATTAGCTCCTGGTCTCGGAGGATTAAACTCAGAGAAGGTGTTCCCAGCACTTCCAGGAACATTAAAAATCCCAAGTGTTCCTTTGTTTCAGTTCGAGAATAATCACAGCACTTTCAATATTACTGATCCTATTAAAAGTCTTATGTTAGCTTTTCTCCCTACAGTGAGAACATTTTTGAAGCAGTTGACTGCTAAATGGCCCCTCCTCTCAGCGATTGTATCCTTCGATTGGTAACTCATCGAACGAGGTCACGGATTTGATCACTGTTCTACAGTGGAATTGCAGAAGTATCATCCCGATAATCGATTCCTTCAAAATTTTAATAAATAATTTGAGTTGCGATGCATTTGCATTATGTGAAACTTGGTTAACTTCCGATATAGATCTCAACTTCCTCGACTTTAATATTATTCGCCTGGATCGAGACACCCCATATTCCTATATGCTATTCCTTCTACAGAATTAACAGGTTAACTTCGATAACAGGTATTGAAGTTGTCGCTTCAACCAAAGACCTTTGCATAGCTTCCAGATATATTCCCCCCACCACGCGGTTGGGCACCGATGGCTACAAGACATCTTAGAATCCCTGCCAGCACCGCGACTAGTTTTAGGAGACTTTAACTCTCACGGTACAGCATGGGGTTGCCTCTACGATGATAACCGGTCTTCCTTAATTCACGATCTTTGCGATAATTTCAATTTGACAATTTTAAACACGGGTGAAATGACACGGATTCCTGCTACTCCAGCGCCCCCGAGCGCCTTAGACTTGTCCTTTTGCTCAACATCGCTGCGGTTAAATTGCACGTGGAAGGTAATTCTTGATCCCTACGGCAGCGACCATCTTCTGATCGTAGTCTCAATCAATAACAGTTCAAGGCCATTGAAATCAATTAATATTTCGTATGACCTCACACGAAATATCGATTGGAAGAGCTATGCTGCCGCGATATCCGACAACATCGAATCTACCCAAGAACTTCCTCCGGAGGAAGAGTACAGCTTTTTGGCTGGCTTGATTCTCGACAGCGCGAATCAAGCTCAGACTAAGCCAGTACCCGGCGCGAACATACAAAAACGCTCTCCTAATCCGTGGTGGGACAAAGAGTGCTCAGACGTGTATGCAAAGAAGGCCGCCACGTATAATATAGCTATCGACAATATGCGACGTTAGAAACGCGAATGAAGAGTTTGATCAAAGCCAAGAAACGCAGTTACTGGCGCCGGTTCGTTGATGGACTAACGAGAGAAACATCGATGAGCATGGTGCACGGCCCGGCGTTTGCGAAACCGAAACAGTACTAACGAGAGTGCAGAGTATTCAAACCGTTGGATATTCGATTTCGCCAAGAAGGTTTGTCCGGATTCCGCCCCGGCACAAAAGATTTGCCGCGCCGCGTCGCCTCACGATAGCGCAAACGAAACACCTTTTTCGATGGTGGAGTTCTCACTTGCTCTCTTGTCGTGTAACAATAAAGCTCCAGGGCCAGACAGAATCAAATTCAACTTGTGGAAGAATCTGCCAACCTCTGCCAAGAGACGCTTGTTAAACTTATTTAATAAGTTTCTCGAGGCTAACATTGTCCCACTCGATTGGAGACAAGTGAAGGAAAATCAGCCTCCGACCACAATTCGTACCGTCCGATCGCAATACTATCCTGTATCCGGAAGTTGTTCGAGAAAATGATCCTATCCCGCCTCGTCAATTAGGTCGAAGCAAATGGCTTACTGTCAGATACACAATTTGGCTTTCGCAAAGGCAAAGAGACGAACGATTGTCTTGCGTTGCTCTCAACTGAAATTCAAATGGCCTATGCTAGCAAAGAGCAGATTGCATCAGTGTTCCTAGATATTAAGGGGGCTTTTGATTCAGTTTCGATCAACATTCTTTCTGAGAAGCTGTACCAGCATGGTCTTTCAGCGACTTTAAACAACTTTTTACTAAACTTGTTGTCGGAAAAGCACATGCATTTTTCGCATGGTGACTTATCAACATCACGATTTAGCTACATGGGCCTTCCCCAGGGCTCATGTCTAAGCCCCCTGTTATACAATTTCTACGTCAACGACATTGATGAATGTCTTGACAATTCCTGCACGTTAAGGCAACTTGCAGACGATGGCGTGGTGCTTGTTACGGGACCCAAAGCTGTCGATCTACAAGGACCATTACAGAATACCTTGGACAATTTGTTTGCTTGGGCTATTAAGCTGGGTATCGAATTCTCCATGGAGAAAACTGAGCTAGTTGTATTTTCTAGGAAGCGTGAACCAGTACAATTACAGCTTCTATTAATGGGTCAAACTATCGCTCAGGTCTTCACAATAAAATATCTAAGGGTATGGTTCGACTCGAAAGGTACTTGAGGATGTCATATTCGATATCTGAAACAGAAACACCAGCAAAGGATTAACTTTCTTCGTATAATAACCGGAACATGGTGGGGTGCCCACCCAAAAGACCTAATTAGGTTGTATCAAACAACGATACTGTCGGTAATGGAATACGGATGCTTCTGCTTTCGCTCCGCCGCGAACATATATTTCATCAAACTCGAAAGAATTCAGTATCGTTGTTTGCGTATCGCCTTAGGGTGCATGCAGTCGACCCATACGATGAGTCTCGAAGTACTGTCGGGCGTACTCCCGTTGAAAAATCGATTTTGGGAACTCTCATATCGATTGCTCATTCGATGCGATATCTTGAACCCGGTCGTGATTGAAAATTTTGAAAGGTTTGTTGAGCTCAATTCTCAGACCCGTTTCATGTCCCTGTACTTTGACTACATGGCGCAGAATATTAACCCTTCTTCTTACAATTCCAACCGTGTGCATTTCATAAATACTTCTGAATCTACTGTTTTCTTCGACACATCCATGAAAGATGAGATTAGTGGAATTCCGGACCACATACGCCCTCAAGTGGTTCCAAACATTTTTTATAATAAATTCCGAGAAGTCGACTGTTCTAAGATGTTTTACACTGACGGATCAAATCTCAAAGGATCCACTGGCTTCGGTATTTTCAATCAAAAGTCAAACCGCCTCCTACAAACTCAGTGACTCTGCTTCAGTTTACACCGCAGAAATAGCTGCCATTCAGTATACCCTTGGAGTCATTGCAACATTACCCGCAGGCCATTACTTCATCGTTTCGGATAGCCTCAGTTCCATTGACGCTTTTCGCTCGAGGAAACATGGAAAGCACTCCTCGTATTTTTTGGGGAAAATACGCGAGCTACTGAGTGCTTTATCTGACAACTCTTTCCAGATTACCTTGGTATGGGTCCCTTCTCATTGCTCCATTCCGGGCAATGAGAAGGCGGACTCCTTAGCTAAGGTGGGTACCTTAGAAGGTGACGTTTACGAAAGAATTTTTCAGTATTACTCTTCAAAGAACCCTCGAAAGTTGGCAAACTTCGTGGAGCGGTGGGGAGCTAGGAAGGTGGCTACATTCGATAATCCCTAAGGTATCGACGAAACCTTGGTTCAAGGGGATGGATGTGGATCGTGACTTCATTCGTGTGGCAAACCATTACACGCTGGATGCACATCTCCAGCGTAATGGGCTCATGGATAGTAGTATCTGCGCTTGTGGCGACGGCTATCACGACATCGAGCACATTGTCTGGGCGTGCACCGAGTACAGTTCCGCCAGGTCTCGGCTAATGGATACCCTACGGGCCTATGTCCCTTATATAGCCCTTTGTGTTCTATGTCCCTTATATAGCCCTTTGTGAAAACCATCAATATACAAATCTAACCGCCCCTTCTTATTTTCCTTATCATTCTCTTCCACCTGTATCAAAGCATCTCCATCGAATGAGCCAACAAATACTGGACCTACGGCACAAACATCACACGCTTAACTCGAAATGTAGCTGATCCACATCTGAGCCGTACTACGAAATCGTCTGGAGAAACCCCTGCCATCTTGAGGAGGACCACCCGGTGTCCCAGTACATGATTCTCCCTGATGAAGGCCACCCGAGTTTGTAATCCATCCGTTGATCTCCCGATGCCTGAAAGTGAAATAATTTTCTCTCCCTGCCATCTTTGTCTACCCTCCCTCCCCTGATTCTTATACCCGGAAGTAACACCCCTAGCCATCAACCCCCCCCCCCCCCAAATATTCACCTTATCAAATAAACGAATCGAATAAAAAAAATATACCTTATGTTTCACTTATCCAAACAAACTAAAAGCTTCCCATAATCTGTTGCTCAGATAACTTAAAATGAACGTAAGAAAAACAATTGCACACGCGAATGGTTTCAAAACTAATGCGAGCTGAAGCAAAACATCCGTCATGTTTGAGAAACACGGAAAATAACCACATTCTTTTCAGCCACCAGAAAATTTGTCTAAGCGTTTAGTGTTAAAATCGCCTTGTAATCGCATTTGCAAATTGTGTTTGTTGCTAGAGGAAATCAGCACAGACGAGTAGAGTTGTAGAGGACAAAAAAGCAAAAGTTAATTTTGAGATACTTTATAGTATTTTTGATGCATTTTCGAAAGAGTACAAATTTAGCTGCTACTTTTTGCAACCTTCTGAGTTAGAGGTCATTGAAAACTATCATTTTTATTTAAAAAAATGATCGTAACTCAATATCAAAAAATGATATCGATTCACATTCTTCAGTAGAAATATGCGCAATGAAAAGTACTAAAATTTCTTCATAGAGAGTATGAAGATAGACTAACTACTTAAAAATTTATAGTTAAAAAACTGACTTTTTCAGAAACACTAAGTTAAAGAATAAAAATAGTTATAACATGAAAACCGATAGTGCTATAACTTTGATGCATTTGAAAATGTTTCTTGAAAAACATTTTTCTACAACTTTGCTGAAGTAAGTACCTTGCTATACCATTTTGTTCAAAAAATAATTTTTCGAAAAGAATGTTCGAGAGGACAACTCTATTTACATTTTACTTTAAAAGAAAGCCAATTTTATTGCCAAAAATATTCTCTCAGACATAATTTCTCTAAAGTGATCGGTTTGGGAGTTATTGATTTTTGTACCAAAAAACCGCCCCTGTGACCCATAGTGCGAAGCTGTGAACGGAAGCGGCTACCATCATCATAGCGCTTTGCGGGGCGGATACATGGTGCGAAGGTGGTACAATACGCTGAAGAGTGATGTACAGGCGTGTATCCGGGGTAATCAGGCACGGGAACGGTTTAGTTTGAGCAAGGTAAGAACTTATATCTGTTAAGGGTAGTTAATTTAAGTTTGGGTTTCTGATCTGGTAGTATGTAATATGGGGTTAAAGTTTCATATACGTTTCGCAATTACATTTGATAGTCCATTCATCAACAATTAAAATTCTCTCTTCTTAGAAACTTCAACGTGCCAAACTACTGTCGACACCCTGCATCCGAACGCCTTCTGCAGAGCTCGTTCAACGCACCGGAGATTATCCAGATTATCCAGGGTGATCAGTGTCAGTAAAAAGCAACCAGCGTCCACGGTAGGAATAAGCTTCGAGTCGGCCGTTGACATAGTAAACAAGTATCAGGCTCTGTTCAGCGATAACAATCTAAGCAGTGCGGATTTCATCGAAGACGATGACGATGATGACTGTTGCGAATCAGCAGGATGTGAAAATGCTACTCTATCGGCAGGACGATGTGTTGGACCGACCAATACGGAAGTCAGTGGGAACCTACCAGTACGACGGGTAGACTCCGGTCCATCGCAAAGCCATCGCGCTCGTTATGATGGATTTGGAAGTGCCAACACATGTCCCAATAATTGAATGATTCGAAATCAAAATCACAATAATAATAGTTTTTGTTCCAGTAATGTTGAAATCGTTCTTGTACAAACCGGTCTAGATAGTCTCTCTTCTTCAGTGGCCACTTTTGGAATTGCCAATAGTGGCGGCGGAAGCAGTTCACATTTCCCCATTATTGCTTCCGATCAACCACAGAAACATCCTCTCAAACGGAATCTCAACATGATAAGCTAAACGCAACAACAATCCACTAGCACCCTCAGTCGCAGTCAAGGCAACGAAATTACGACGACCTCCACCTCGTGTACAGCAACCCCAACAGCATATCATCGACAGCAGCAGCAGCAACCAAACATCTACAACAATATTGACAACAACACAATGAAACACAGCACTTTCAGTTCCATCAGCATCAGCGGTAGTACAAACAGTTTATACAACTAGACGTTACTTTTTTGAAAAAAAAAACTTTACAATTATCTACATTTTTTTTGTTTTCTTTATATACATTCTAAATGAAATTCTAGTGCATTAATATCTACAGCATTATTAAGTTGGTTAATAAAGGCGATATAATTTATAAATAGTTTTAGTATCTTATATTTTTTTTTGCTTGTTCACTCGAAGAACTGGTCTGAGCAAGTCATTGAACGTTAGTCTGTTAGATGGAAAAATAGCAGATATTTTTATGTTTAATATTCTCCACGCTTCCGCGACTCTCGGACATTCTGAAAATTTATGCAATAAATCTTCAGATGCTACATTGCAGTGGGAGCATATATCAGTGTTGGATATTTGCAATCGGAACAATATTTTATTGTGAGACAGTTTTTGATTAATTAGCAAATAATAAAGGCTTCTTTCTGTTGTGTCAAGCCTCCGAGAGACCTGCTTCCAGTCGACTCCTGGATTTTGGGTCATAACTTTAGGAGCTTCGATTGTCTTCAGAAAATGAGCATGTATTACGTTTGTTGAAGGATTTAGTATTGTGTCTTCAACCATATAACATATCTCTTGACATACTATTCTCAAGCAAGGGCAGTTGGAAGGGATTTCTGCTAAATATGGAGGATTTTGAGATCGCGCTATGAATGAATTATAAAATGGCATGGACTCTGCTTCTCGTAAGTGTCGACTAATCAATAGAGACTTGCATTTAAATCTCGGAACTTGTAGTTTTAAGCCGCATTGTTCAATTTTGAGCATTGGATGGTTCATGGAAACTCTTATTGATTGCCCAGCCCATAGAAATGATCCCATGAGAGATGTTAATTTTGCAATATGCATATGTTGTTAATATGAATTACTGAGGCTGTATACTATATTTTCGACAGCATAAGTGTTCAATACAATAATTTTTTGGTGCAAACTTAGAGAACGCATTTTATGCAGCCAGAGTAGCCGTGCAAATTTCGTTAAAAGGGGATCCCAATTAAGATTAACCATCAGCCGAATAGATTTTGCGTACGTTATTCCAAGAAATGTTAACGTTTCTGAAGTTTGTAACCATGGAATTTCATTTCTATTTTCGTACTATACAAGCCTTAAATCTAAAGATTTAGTTTTGTTGAGATTTAGAACTGCTCCAGAGCACCATTCGAACACCCGAAAGAGTTCCTTTGCTGCTTCAATTTTTCTTGAACGCGTTGTGACAAGAGAAATGTCGTCAGCGTATACCACCAAGAGATCATCTGGTCCGCTGAAAATTTGCTCGAGTCTGCTAAGTAGGGGTTGTAAGTATATCACGAAAAGATGCATAGATAGAGGATCCCCCTGACGCACGGAACGTTGGATTGGGAATGCTGATGAAAGATGGCCATTTATTAACATCTTAGAGGTGGATTGTGCTCCTATTTCTGCAAGCAGCCTTACCAAGCCGATATTTATACCAAGAGATGTCATTGTTTGGAACAAAAATTTATGATCAACTCGATCAAATGCATGGTCAAGGTCAAACGATATTAACTTTCCTGTCTTTTTTTGGTTTTTTATCTGAGCAATACGGTCTTTTATGCTTAGGGTCGCTTGAAAGATGTTTCGATTGGAGTTAGAACATTTCTGGGAATGGCTAATAACTTGATGTTCTCTAAGAACACGATCAAGTCTGACTTTAAGTACACTAGAGAGAAGTTTAAAATCAAAATTTAGAAGGGAGATGGGACGGTAAGATTTTAGGTTCTGTCCAGAGTGTTTTTTTTTGGCTAGCACAATAACCCCTTGAACGAACTCACAGGGAAGTTCGCTTTGTAGGGCTTCATTTAGAATAAGATTAAGATGACGACGGATAACATCGAAAGTTCGAAGGAAGAACTCCTTCGGTATTCCATCTGGTCCTGGCGACTTTTTAGATGCACTTGCTTTGATTACTTGATAAATTTCTTCTGTGTTGATTTCTTTCATACACGCATCATTTGATCCACTGTCTATTGGCACCATCCTATCGCAATTGAATTCTGTATTCTCACTCATTTCTCTTTCGCTGTATAACTCTCTGAAGTAGTTAAAAACATGATCCTCTATTTCCGCAGAGTCCTCGGAAGTGTGGTTTTCGTCTATCTCTAACCGATCGATCACTGTTTTTCTACGTCGCTGTTCTTCAAGTTGGAATTCAGAGAGCGGCTCTCCCGCTACGTATGTTTCGTTAATATGCATGAATATTTGATTAAAACTGCGTTGAGGTTGCAGCATTTGTCCTTTCAAGCGATTAATCACTGAGAGCATACTCGTGTTCCCGTAATAGCTCTCGTAAGCTTCTCGCAGTTGAGAATAGAGAGAATTGGTGCTGGTCGTGAAAATCCTCATATATTTGCTTCGTTTTCCATTTGAAGAACGATTTAATGTTGGGTTTCGTGTATGTAATCCACCATTTCATCCAGGAAGAAAAGTAACGTTTCTACCTAGTCCAATAATCCCATTTGTGTTGAAATTCATCTATGTTCTCTTGTGTTAGTACATGCGGACGAAGAGACCATGTACTAACACCCTGTTCCTTGTTCCCTACCCAAGTACGGTAAACACAATATGGAGGTCAAAGCTAGATGGTTAGTAAAGGAGCACACGTTTGTATTTATATTCCTGAGTTGAGATAGTAGACTTGTACTGACGTAAAAACGATCAATTCTTGAGGCAGAGAAATGTGTAATGTAAGTGTGTTCTACTCGAATGGGGTGTAGACAGTCCCAAATATCGCGCAGTCTCATCTGCTGTACGGTATTTCGTAGAGCAAGGCTATAGCTGCTCTCTCCAGTCGCATCTTTCGCGTTGATGACAGCGTTGAAATCGCCTCCAAGGATTACATGTTCGGTTTTATGTCTTAGGTAATACGCAATTGTGGAATTGAAAAAATATTCCCTTTGTGCACGATGTTGTGCTCCCGAAGGAGTGTAAACGTTTACTAATGTAACACTGTCGTGTATTCTGACTGAAATCAATCGTGAGTCTAAACTTTTTGCAACTCGTGAGAAAGGTATATGGGTTTTTAATGCGATTTCAGTCCCTCGTTTTAGATGATCAATGTTAAATGTTAAGTTGTATCCGGGCAAAACTAATTTTTACCATTTTCGACTTCTTGCAATAGCACAAGGTCCGAGTCTACTGAACGAATGAATCGATGTAATGCGTTAATTTTAGTTTGCTTAGTGATGTTATTAATATTAATTAACGCGATATTATAACTTTGACAAGCCATTGATACTTATCTTTGGTAGTCGTGATTGTTACATGTGCTGTTTCTTTTTCGGTCTTCCACGACCGCGCTTAGTTTCGTGGATGTTGTTCGATTCATCGCTTGCTGATCCGTCATCCTGCTTATGCTTCCCAGCAGCTACTTGCTTAGAATGTTTAGCGTGGTCTACTGGCACAACGGTAATATCTCCTTTTTCCGTAAAAGCCATTGTTTTTTTGTATTTCAACATTTTCAGCTATCTTATAAGCAACTGTCGACTCTGTTGATTCATCTAACTGTTGATGTCCTCGCCATCGGAGGTATTGGCGAGACGATCGTGTGTCAACTCAGGAGAGCTGTTTACTGCAACATCTTCAGTCGAGGTGGAGGGAACTCCTTCGCAGTGGATCGAAGCAGTGTTAGTCATCGTAGCAGCCCTTTCTGACGGGAGCGATTGTTCGGTTGCAGAAGCTGTATGGGTTCGATCATTGGATGGTCCCGCAGTTGGATTAGATGTAGTGGTGCCTCTCATCAAAGTTTCGGCGCATGACGTTTTCTTTAGCCTATCGTTGACACGGACCTTCTGGGCCAAGTGCTTTTTGTTTTGCACACACGATATACCTGTGTGCATGTACTCTCCGCAATGCTTACATGTCTGTCGTTGTTTTGGATACGTTACATACGAACTCTCACCCTCGATTTCTACATACGATTTGATCGGTTGTTTGAGAATCATCTTGACAAGCTTGATGCCCGATGAGAGACCAGCAAAATGGTGTTTGTCACTCCATTTCAGTTCCTGTACAGAAAGTACCTCGCCGTAAGCGGACATGTGTCTGTTTATCTGCTCGTCGGAAATGTTCTCGGAAAGATCGTGTATACGAATCTCTACAGCTCCGTCTGCCATACGTAAACGGATTTTGTGTTTTACACCCTTAACTTCACAATTATGTCTGTTGTCGTGTGTTTCCACGATCTGTTGAGCAATGGCGAGATCTGTGACCTTTACGAAAGCACAATCATCGCTGTGGCTTAATTGTATTTTCACGACTTGGGCTCGTGTTAACCCGAGCTGACGGGCAATGAATGTATGTACCTCTTCCAAGGTTGGTTTCTTAGGAATACTCCCAAATTCCAAGCGGAATGTGTTTTCGCGATTCTTGCGATTGTTCATCTCGAATTATCGGATCTGAGGTGCCACGATGCACCCATTATACTTCACTATCACTGAATACCACCGCCAGGGCCGAAAATTCTCATACCCATTCAATGAACGATGAAATTCACTGAATTCACCTTCGTCTTTTCGCTGCCTCCTTCGTTACTAAATTCACACAAAGCGAAACAATAAAGGCAACGCTCCTTCTTCTTTCGATTCTATGGATGCGAGTAGCAGCAGTAGTGACTTTCGTTTTCCTTTGACAATACGAAAATTCAATCTCGTTTTAATTTCAAATCAGTAATTTTGATTTTTATTTTAATTTTCATTAAATGAAATTATAGCAATGTGCATCATAAAATGCAACTAGAACGCCGCAAACACAGGAAATACGCACACCACTGCCCCTTCAGTCGTCCAATATCATCGCTAGCTTGTTATACTCCCAAATCGAACAACGACAAATAAATATCGTTACTAGTTTCTTTTCGTTTGGCCAGCGCTATGTGCAATATCGAAGAGACTAATGTCGTTCTCAATTTCGAAGCGAAAACGAATGTGTGAAGGAAATAATGAAATTGAATTTACCCGCATGCTTTATCGTAGGCCGTTGTCTCATTTTCGGTTTCGTAATGTTCTAGTGGTTTAGAAAGTAGCATCGCTCGCTCGTCATTTTCGTCGGATTTTGGTAAACGAAAAAAACATTTTTCGACTCTGACCACCGCACACGGATATACCGCGGGGCCGCGATCAACTGTTTATAAAACTTCTCAACTCCCGTAAAAAGACTGTTACTCCTTCGGTTGATGAAGGCCAACTGGTACTCAGCAGTGCAGAATCGCAGAGCAATCAATCGCTGTCGCAGCGGGAATAAAGCAACTGTCCGGATGATTTCGTCTGAAACTACTTCAACACTACAACGTGAAGGGTGAGTTCTATTTTTGTTAGCTTATCTGTCGAAGAACTTTTTTTGCTTTTCTCATAAAGAAAGGATGTGCAATCACTCTGAAAACCGACTATTTAACCGAGGCCCGGAGGGCCGAGTCTCATATACCATTCGACTCAGTTCGTCGAAATTGCCACATGTCTGTATGTGTGTGTATGTGTTTTCAAAACTCACTCACTTTTCTCAGAGATGGCTGAACCGAATCGCTCAAACTTGATTTCAAATGAAAGGTAAAACGCTCCCATAAGCTTCTATTGAATTTGTCGATCAGACTTCCGGAGTTACAGGTTGAAGAGTGCGGTCACCCAGCAAATTCCCATATAAAATGGTAACACCATGATGTCCAAATGGTGTAATACATATCAAAAAGGGTGCAAAATAACTCGGATTCGCGGGTCTTGATCACTAATGATCATTCTAAGCAGCTTTGACCACATTGGCTACCTATGACGGTTCTTGATGCCACCAGGTACTTTTCAAGTTCGTAGGTTAATCTCACACCTTTTTCTCAGGTAATTCTTGACCGATTTTTAAAAACTTGGTTTCGAATGAAAGATACGATACTCCCATGGACTGTTATTGAATTTCATTCGTATTTGACATTTGGTTCCGGAGTTACAGGTTGTTTATTGCGACTACATAGGAATTTCCCATATAAACCGATACAATCGTAATACTTCAAAGGTAAAAAATCCATTTCTATTTGCAAGTCTAGATAACATCATTTCTATTTACAAGACTAGATCACTGATGGCCAATCAAAGATTCTTTGAATATAAATAATGTCCACTATCAACAATTCCGAAATTTTCAGGTTCTGGACGTATTCCAGAATTAGTCACATCGATTAGTCGCTGATAACCGAACCGATTTTCATAAACCAAATCTCAAATGGTGGGTATAATATGCGGTTGGGTGTTGCATACTCCTTCAGCCTCCTCTCAGCTTCCCCTCACACCATCTCTTTCTACATCAACTCCCCCCCCCCTCCCTCCCCTTTGACCTACATTCTCTTCATCCGCCATATAATTTTTAGAGAATTTCGTCCCATAGACATATATTATAAGTGAATTTGGAGTCGCTCAGCTCAAATTTGATATCGAAAAGATCAGATCAATTCATCTTATAGCGATAAAATGATTTTATCACACATTTTATGATATAAGTTCTGCCAATAGTTGGTAATGAATACGAATGAGAACATAAATAAACTATCCGATTTCATTATCGTCAATTCGGTTCTTGCGGATTATATTTCACCGTACTTTAGTGAACTGTAACTTTTTTTACTGCAAACTTTATATTAGACGAGAGAATCTTTCGACATTCTTACTATAACTTTCAGCTATCAACTCGGTATCGTTTGCTGGTTTTAATCGACGATTTTATGAATTGTGTGTTTAGGCTAGCCTCAATTCGGTTGATTTCTTAGCTGTATTTTCGATTTAGGTATAACACTTTTTTACATTTTAACGACATTTAATTAGCTAGAGATTACTGGGTAGGGAAAATTATGAAAATTTAGAGCCCTAGTACTCCAGACACCTTTCTACTACTTATGCGCAAATTAATAAGTATTGATGCCTTGTTAACTTAGCGTCGACTATCAGAGATAGTACTTCATCAGCCTTTAACTTCGCAAATTCTATAGCATAAGTACTCAAGTCAACTAGCAAAATTTTCATAAAAACTTGCATCAACTTTAGACAATTCTAATACAGTGATGATCCGTTATAAACAGCCCTTTGGTGAGTTTTACGCTGTTACAACGGAGACAAAATAGGGACATATACTTTTCATTCTTTTTAACAAACCGAAGCTTTCAAAATATTCTTCTTTAGTCCCTAGATATAGCTTCATAACCCATAACTTTCCTATTATTTAGTATAAATTTCGCTTAACAGGGTCAGACAGCGCAAAATTTAAAATAAAATTAAAATGTGGATTTTTTCATATTAAGGATCTCTAAGGTATGAAAAATATGCTCAAGAAAAAATTAACTCGAATTCGACTTGGTTCGTCTGCTAGAGCCCATCAAACTACCAACTATCGATTTTCATATGAGGCTGACAAAATCGTGGGCTGATAAAATCGGGTCTTCACTATAATCTATCAATCGTACAATGTAATGGTACAACAACATGACAGCAATGTTCCATAAATACCTTCTCGTCTCATTGCGACTTTACTCTCCGCAAGATAGATCTTTGCCACACACGTCCATAGCGAACTAGTCCATTGTTCACATTGTTCTCTCAAATTGATGTTCTTTGGGTGTTTCAAACAACTCGAATAATTAAAAATCATATTCGATTTTGTTCTGTTTGCTTTCGTCCTTTTCTAGACAGCCAGTTTATAAAAGGAGCAAATGAGTTATTTTAACTCTTCAATCGTTTCCTAATACACTAGTTATAACATTATTTATTACTTGTATGGACTTGTCAGCTTTCAGATTCGTCCAAATCTGAAAAAATCAGATCCGTTCAGATTTCGAAAATATATATATATATATATATATATATATATATATATATATATATATATATATATATATATATATATATATATATATATATATATATATATATATATATATATATATATATATATATGTATATATATATATATATATATATATATATATATATATATATATATATATATATATATATATATATATATATATATATATATATATATATATATATATATATATATATATATATATATATATATATATATATATATATATATATATGTTAGTTAATTGTCATCTAATAATTTTTGCTGAATTAATACTATCAATGTTAGAAGTAATATTGCGAACATGCTTACCATGTTCTTGAAAAAAATATTTACACAGCTAAATAAAAATGATGAGCAGGCAAGCGTTTGGCGAAGCTACAACCAGAACAAAAATTTCACGAACAGTACTTTCGTTAGTTGATATCTCAAATCAATCGACCTATCAAATACGTCATTACGAAACAAATCTACTCTGCAATACCGATATGAAATTAGTTTGGCTTGAAAATATAAATGATTTTTGGCTTTCTTATATACATATTAGAAAATCGCTTCAAAAATCGACCTGCCATTTGAGTCCCAGAGGGCCAAGTGTCACATACTATTCGATTCAAAACGTCGAACCGCAAAATATCTGTGGGTGCAGGTGTGTGTCAAATAAAGCCGCTCAATTTTCTCAGAGATGGCTGAACTGATTTGCACAAACTTAGTTTTAAATGAACGGTTCTAACGCTCCCACAAGCTGCTATTGTATTTTTGTTGATCCTACTTCCGGTTCCGGAATTATGGGCTGAAGACTGCAGCCACATAGCGAATTCCTATATAAACTTGCAACATGATGATGTCCAAATGATGCAATACATAATGAAACAGATTTAACATTACTTGGATTAGTGGGCCTAGATCCCTAAAGACTGGTTCAGTGTATTTTCACCGATTAGTTGTTTGTGTTGATCGCTCCAGTTATTTTTTTAATATTTGACGTGATTTGTGCCGTTTAATCGTCGTTTATCGTATCAGTCGATCGTAAATTTTGTTTGCGCCCTTGGTATTGTGAAGTTTTAAAGTGTTTTCTACAAAGTTTGTTTTGTGTCGTGAAAAAGTCCAGTGAAAATCGAGATTGTTTACATCACCGGACCTGTGTGTAATTACCCACAAAAAATTCACGCGCTCATTTCGCCATCTGCACGCGAGTAGAGGAAAGTATTTCCCACCATAACTTGGCGCACAGTGAGACGAAAACGAAAAGTCGGATCTAGGGCGGGTAGAAAATCGGCATTATGACAAGTGCATGCGATCACTGCGCGAAAACCGTCAAACCGGACGATGACTTTATCGAGTGCATGGGATTTTGCAAAAATGTGGTGCATATGCAGTGCGGTAAACAACTCAACAAGCCGTTCTTGAAAAAACTTGCCGAAAATCCAAATTTATTTTGGATGTGCAATGAATGTGTCAAGTTGATGAAGTTTGCTCGCTTTCGCGACACCGTTTCCTCGCTTGGATGTGTTATCGCTGCTATCGCTGGGAAAACGGATGACGTCTGTGCTGAACTAAAGGCAGAGTTATCAAAAAAATAACCAGCAAATTTCGCACCTCGCCAGAAAGGTTTCAACAGCCACTCCAGTCCGGCCAAATTCCGGTACATCTCGACCACCTCAGAAACGTCGTCGCGAGGATGGTCCTGATCCGAGCAGTATTCTTGTCGGCGGTCGAAAGCTAGTCGATAATAGCAACATTCTCACGGTTCCTCCTCCCACTCCGTTGCTCTGGATGTATCTTTCCCGCTTTCATCCCAGCGTTAGCAAGGAGACAGTCGAAAAAATGTCCAAAGAAGGGCTAAACTGCAACGAGGAAATAAAGGTCATTCCGCTTGTTAAAAAAGGCATAGACGTCAGTACTCTGAACTTCATATCTTTCAAAGTTGGAGTTCACCCAAAGTACCGTGAAGCAGCTCTTAACCCTGACACATGGCCGCAAGGCATATTGTTCAGGGAATTTGAGGATAGCCGTACCCAGACCATTTGGTGCCCACCGACTGATTTTCCTACGCCTTCGGAAGCCGCATGTATTCCGCTAAGTCAACCCGGCCCATCAACCCTACAGAGGACTCCGCAACGATTGGCAATGCCACTATACCAAGCTACACCGCCATTGTGAAGGAGTGTCGACGCTGATCGCATACTGGGACGCAATGCAGTTGGTACAATGGAAGCCCTCGATCCCCCCGCTACAGTCGAGCCCTTGCAGCCAGCGTTCAGCAGTCGTCCCGGTCCTGTATGTGTGGGTGGAGAAGGGGTCTTCCAAGCCGCCTTTCTCGGCAAGTATTATACAAATTGTAACGATACAACGGTTAAACCGATTCACGCTTCTAGTTCATCGTCCAACACTCGCCGTAAGCTACTACCGTCCCGTTCCTGCTCTCCGCATCGCTCCATCGGGGTTCAACGCATACTGGGACGCACCGCAGTTGGCACTATGGAAGCCCTCGAGCCCCCCGCCACAGTCGAGCAATTGCAGCCAGCGATCATCAGTCGTCCCGGTCCTGTGTGTGGGATGGGTGAAAGGGTCTTCCAACCCGCCACAAATGGCTAGTATACATCTGATCCGAACACTTCAAGCGCTGATGTATTCTTCGCTTCCAGTAATTTGCCTTTTGCTCTAACATCTTGTGACGAGATGTCAACTATTTCTGTCGCCGATGATGATCGCTGCATTCTGGAGCGCGATGCAGTTGATTCGCCCTCTGCAGAACCTGATCCGTCATCCAATAACATCGAGATTTACTACCAGAATGTTGGTGGCTTAAATTCATCAACGGACAGCTATTTGCTCGCGACCACGGGCTGCTGTTATGACGTCATCGCCTTAACCGAGACGTGGCTCAACAACCGTACTCTGTCTCAGCAGGTGTTTGGTTCAACATTTGATGTCTTCCGCTGTGATCGCAATGCCCTCAACAGCCGCAAGACATCAGGTGGTGGTGTACTCATCGCCGTTCGCCATGGTATAAAAGCCCGAGTGATCAACGATGAGCGGTGGGAGAGCTCCGAGCAAGTGTGGATATCAGTGAAACTTGCCGATCGCAATCTCTTCCTGTGTGTCGTGTATTTTCCACCTGACCGAATTCGTGATTACTTCTTCGGCAAATTAATAATATCATCAACGAGAACGGACGTACATTGGACCTCTGCTTTGTAAGTGCCCGGGACTACGCTCCGTACTGCTGCGCCGCTCCGACACCTTTAGTTCAGCATGTGCGCCATCATCCCCCACTACATCTTGTACTCGCTGGTAACCTAGGAGTGAGTTTTGAAGACGTCTCAAGCTCTATCGTCTACGATTTTAAAAACGCTGACTACGACAGCATCGTTAGCACGCTGTTGGATATAAACTGGGACGAAAATCTTAACAATGATGACGCGAACGAAGCAGCGATGACGTTTTCTAATATTCTTAACTACCTAATCGACCGTCATGTGCCAAAACGAACAGTCAGCACAAATCAACACCCTCCCTGGCAATCAACAGTGCTTAGACGATTAAAAACTGCCAAACGAGCCGCATTTAAAAAGTTCTCGAAGCATAAGACACTTGCATTACGAAACCACTACTTTCAACTCAACCACGAATACAAACAGCAAAGCAGACGTGCCTTTTTTAGATATCAGCGAAACGTCGAACTTCAACTGAAATCCAAGCCCAAGTCGTTTTGGAAATATGTGAACGAGCAGCGAAAAGAATCCGGGTTACCATCTTGTATGTCATTAAATGGAGTTTTAGGCACCGACACTAAGGAAATTTGCCAATTGTTTTCCGACAAATTTTCAAGCGTTTTTTCCGACGAGAACCTTTCCCCACAACAAGTCGCTGCCGCTTCAAATCTAACTCCTTCTCTAGGACGAACCATCAACCGTATTTGTGTCGATAATGCTGCCATTCTTGCAGCAAATTCCAAGCTGAAAGCATCTAGTTCCCCGGGTCCAGATGGCGTTCCTTCGATTTTTGTCAAAAAGTGCATCAGCGGGCTTCTTGAACCACTTCGGCGAGTCTTTGTGCTATCACTCAATACTGGAACATTCCCTTCCTGCTGGAAAGCAGCGCACATGTTTCCAGTTCACAAAAAAGGAAACAAATCGAACATTGACAATTATCGAGGAATCTCGTGTTTAAGTGCAGTATCAAAACTATTCGAGCTGGTTGTCTTAGACCCTCTTTTCTTTCACTGCAAACACTACATTGCAGACGATCAACACGGATTTATGCCTAAACGATCGACAACGACTAACCTGCTCTCGTTCACAACATATGCAATGGATGGATTCGCTGACGGATTGCAAACCGATGCTATTTACATGGATCTATCTGCGGCCTTCGACAAAATCAATCATGATATCGCAATAGCGAAGCTGGACAAACTCGGTATTCATGGACAACTTCTGCGCTGGTTTCGTTCCTACCTCGATGGAAGGCAACTTCAAATCAGCATTAAGGACTGTCTATCTACACCATTCTTCGCTACATCCGGCATCCCACAAGGAAGCCATCTCGGTCCAGTGATATTCCTCCTCTACTTCAATGACGTCAACATCAAATTACAAGGACCCCGCCTTTCTTTTGCCGACGACATGAAAATTTTTCAACAAATACGGGATAAAACCGATGCCGAGCTTCTTCAGAGGGAATTGGACAGCTTTAGTACGTGGTGTGATCTAAACAGAATGGTTTTAAACCCGAGCAAATGCTCAATCGTTACGTTCACGCGGAAACGCCATCCGATTCAGTTTAACTACCATCTCTTCGACTCGAGTATTCCAAGACACTCTAACGTCAAGGATCTCGGAGTCATCATGGATTCGGCACTAACGTTCAAACCACATACATCATCCATTGTGGATAAGGCTTCAAGACAGCTTGGGTTCATCTTCCGAATAGCGAAAAACTTTAAGGACGTATACTGTTTAAAATCTCTCTATTGTGCGCTGGTTCGCTCAACACTGGAATATTGTTCTGCTGTTTGGAACCCTTACTACCAGAACGGTGTCGACAGAATCGAGGCCGTCCAACGCCGGTTCATACGCTTTGCACTCCGACATCTTCCTTGGCAAAACAGATTTCAGCTGCCGAGCTACGAAAACCGTTGTCAGTTAATACAGCTCGATACTCTAAGCATCCGGAGGGACTGCTCTCGAGCCCTGTTCGTCTCGGACTTACTGTCTGCCAGGGTGGATTGCCCTACAATCCTCGGACGCCTCGATCTTCAAGCTCGCGTTCGAGCTCTGCGCAATAACTCTCTTCTGCGAGTCCCATTCAGGAGAACTAACTATGGGCGCCAGGGCGCTGTTACCGGACTCCAGCGTGTGTTTAACAGTGTGGCGACGGCGTTTGACTTCAACCTGACAAGGAATTCGATAAAAACTAAAATAATTCGTATTCTGAAATGTAATTAGTTTAAGTAACCACCATTGGGGCCAAGGGGTCTGTTGGTGACGGTACAACAAATAAACAATAAAGACCAATTAAAGTAGTATTGGCCATATTGGCCACCACTTAGGGGGGTGGAGATAGCGTAGTTGGTAAATTGATTGGCTTGTACGCAGCTCACCTGGGTGCAATTCCCAACATCGCACATAGGGTTAGAAATTTCTCTAAAGAGATTTCTCCAACCCGACAAAAAGGCGAATGACCCCCAGGGGTTAAAACCATTTATAATAAGAACAAAAAAAATATTGGCCACCTATGACGGTTCTTCATACTCTCGGGTAACTATCAAAGTTCGTATGATAATATCGCACCTATTTCTCAGCAAATTCTGAACTCATTTTTAAAAACTTGATTTCAAATGATAAATACAATACACCCATTGACTGCTATTGAATTTCATTTAGATCTGACTTTTGATTCCGGAGTTACTACGGTTACATAGGAATTTAAACTGAACTAAGGTACCGGACATTTAATTCCAGAATTAAAGTCACATCGGATTCGGTGACGACTGAATCCATTTTCACCAACTAGGCCTCTCTCACATCCTCCTTTACAGGTATAATCCCCTTCCCCTCTCACTGCATTCCAAAATATGTTATACGAAGACAACATTTAATTCATGCTGATTTATCCACTTAAATATTATATTTTTTGTTCCAAGGACGTCATCGTCAACATGTTGCTCATCAGGTTCGTGGCACCCGTGCCCTTGTAAATATGTGCAAAGTGTAATAAGAATGTAATAGACATTTTCCCAAATATATTGAATACAACTTGCTATTGGATAAATGAGAAAGGCACAATCACACCATTAGGTGGATTAAAACAGGTTTTTGCATATAATTTTACTGAATTCCCATTTTCTTCGCTAGGTAAAGTGGTAACCCTGCTCGGCACAAAGTCGGAAGATTCCAAATACGCAAGCATTCTTGCTCGACCTAACGCTATTGGCATTTTGCTGCAAAGCTCAATTACCTGCTGCGACATCTACAGATTAATAGCATAAACAAGATAGGTGGATGTTTGTGCGTTTTTCATATCTACGATAAGTAATTTGATGTAATTTTTTAATGTTTTTCCGTAAATACGCATCAATTATAGTAAATAATGTACTCAGAGGGGAAGAAAAACAATTTGGAAGTTAATGATAATAGTTTTTAGTAGGTACACTCAAGTTAAACATAAGAAATCTTCGAAAATGTGTATATTGTGCTTCTAGTTTTGGGTTTACAACCGCCCGAGTTAAGAATATTTAAACAACCAATCAAAGTATAAGCATTATAAATTCACTTTTGACAAGAATTAGCTCTCATTTCGAACATACACAACTTTGTACGAAGTGGTTTTATACCGGTTCAGAAAGAAAAATTTAAAAATATGCTATATTATCCCTGTTTTGCATAATAAATCTCTTACCATCATGAAGGAAATAAGTTTTCTTCCACTTCACTTTCAATAGGGCCACTTTTCTTAAAAATGCAAAAAATTACGTAAACTTTTAAAGATTTGCTGCTGATCTGACAATTTATTCGCAAAACATCCACCCCAAGCATGTAGCGCCCCCTACATATATTTTCTGCGTAAAGATGCCAATCGAGCGCACCGACGAAGACGACGACCTCCTCCGGACTAATCGCATCCAGTAAAGAGCGTCACATCAAATCGAATCTCAGTGATGACTTCTCCGGAGCGGTTACCAGTGGAAGTGGAAACGGTTTAGGTCAGACGGCACTCACGGGGTGCCATTGCCGGAGCGGATACGCTAAAGCGACGAAACTCGGACCCTGCCAAAAAAAATCCACAGCTTGGGGTTAATAGGGCGAATTATATGTACCAGTTCAGTACACGGATCAACATTGGCAGGCACCAGTTCCGAAAGGTGCAGCGAATCAATAAGGCCGAAAGTTATTTCAACTGTCAGGAGAGTGATTCGTTTGTTACGGCAGGCTATCGCACGAAATGTATCCAGAATAGGGGTATCAAATCGTTGCAGTGTGCAGCTAAACGGTCGAAGCGGATACGAATGGCGAAAAACGACAAGCATGCTCCGATTGGTTTGGAACAAGTACTCCCAGTTCAAAGTTTTCGCAATGAGGGAATACAATTCGATGCGCGTAAACGCGTTCCGAGGTTACATGAATGCAGGCCCGTGCGCAGAAAATGCTCATGGGGAGGGTTTTGATTTTTCTACGTTTCTTATAAAAGAAAGGGTAAACTTTGACGACTTTTTATGAGACCTGGAAGGCCGAGTATTGTGTACCAATCGATTCAGCTCAACAAGTTGGGTAAATGTCTATTATCGAGAAGGAATGGAATTTGTTAGCGGAAGTGCCTGATTGGTTTGAAGTAGTTAATCCTACCGACTAAACAACCTCCTGTAGCTTGCCATCCTCATTCATCCGGCGCCACCGTTAAACCGTATAAACATTGTTCCTAAAATCGTGAATTAAGTACCATGAATTCTGTAATATTCACGTTTTTACGCTACGAAAACAAAACTATGAACAAAAATCATGTATTTTATTTTATGTTCAATTTTGCTTTAGTGACGCCCTCATAACGCGGAAATAGTGTAAATATTTGTTTTTGATTTGTGAAATTCAGTCACGGTTTCCTTGTCATTACCAAATCGATTTTCTGCACGTGAACTAGTTCACAACTTTATGATTATTAAACTCAGTTGACTCATGATGTAATTCATAGATTTAGGCACATTAGTTCGCAAAATCAAAACATTGTGGATATTTTCTCGTGATCTATTTCACGAAACTCGGAATTTTATTCATGAATCCATAGAATCCTCGTGAACTAATTCGTGATGCCGAATATATTAGTCAAGACTTACCATTCGTGCTCCTGAAACAGTTCACAATATCATGAAATATTGTTCATGTATTCGAGAACTCGTTCATGATTCCTGGTATAATAGTCACGATTGACCATGCGTACCCGTGAAATAAATCACAAAATTATAAAATGTTATTCATGTCGTGAACTAGTTGATTTTATCTAGTATAATAGTCACAAGTTACCATTCGTGCTTGTGAAATAGTTCACAAATCCATCAAATATTATTCATGTAATCGTAAACAGGTTCATGATTCCTAATTGAGTTCTACAAGATGACGACACGAATGAACTCATGATGAATGAAGTTCATGTTTGACAATTCTCGGTGGTTTATTTACTTTGTCAGTTGCGTGAGTGCGAGTGCAACGGGTGCTCATGTAAACAAACCACCGAGAATTGTCAAACGAAGTTCATCCGGCTCATTTTATGGGGTTATGTCGATTGGTGTAAAACCAATCGATCCAATATCCGTGCTCGTGAAATGGTTCCCAAGTTCATTACATATTACTCATGTATTCGTGAACTGGTTCATGATTTCTAGTATATTGAAATTTTTACGTGAACTAATTTCACAAAATTTGGAGTATTAGTCGTGGAATCATTCTTGCTCCGTGCACTTTTCATGAAATATCCAGCTGCTAGCGACCAAGAATAGATACAAGCTGTAGATATAAAAAAAATATTAGGACCTCGAACATCGTTATTCATTTGATACGGTTCAGTGTGATGTCTGGATAGAAAACGAAAACTGCACTGAGCGCCACAAATTGTGTTCGTGATATAGTTTACAGAACAAGATATCGCGAACCAGTCACACTTTTATGATCCAGTTCGACTTATCAAGTTACAACGAGTAAATAACCGATAGTAACAAAAAATAACAGATCGCGACAAGGCGAAAAGAAATTACGAATACCACTCCACGTGTCAAATTTTAAAGTAAGCTCTAGAATAAAATATCACCATAAGATAAACAGAAATTACAGAAATCGTGACTAAGGACCTGAAATTATAATCATAAATCACACAACTCGTGACAAAAATAGCAAAAATTGTCACTAAGATCCTGAAATCATGAACATAAATAAAAATGAATCCCTACTCGTGACTAAAATATTACAACATGAAATTTTGAAAACCATGACAAAGTTCCTGCAGTCATGGACATAAATCACATTACTCGTTAATGAAATATTCAAAATCGTGACTAGGATCCTGAAATTATGAGCATGATCCACTTTACTCATGACTGAAATCTCACGATAACGTGAATAGAAATTACGAAAATCGCAACAAAGATCATGAAATTATGAACATAATCCCGCTACCATGGCATAAAAATCGGATAGTAAACTCATAAATAAAATAGCACGAATAGCAGCATAGTCATACGAAATCCCAAAAATGGGGAATTAGCTCTGGAAATCATCAAAATCGCTTGACTTTATTATGTTATATTAATTATGAACAAGACTCATAACTAAATCTGAACATGTCCAGCGAACAATAGTAACCCAACCAAACATTTGAATGTAACGCCATGTATATAGTCGGGGCGATCTAGTTTTGTGGAAACACAAATTGTTTCATGGATACGAGGTTTATTACTCATAGTTTCAGGAACTTGGTCACGGTTTTCGTAAATCGTTCAGTTCACGAAATAGCTATCATTTTTTCATTAATTTGTGATCGGATTTTTTCCGTGTAGGCACTACTTCAGTGGGGATTGTACTCATGCTCTTTTTATTTTGTGTTCATCGTTCATGTTTTTTCCATTGATGTTTTTTTCTTGTTTGCTGTCCAACCTTCTCGGTATATCTGACCTGCTCAGATCTGCTGCAAATGTCGTCATCTGTTGAGACATGAGCCGATCCAGAGATGTCGACCATAATGATTTACATCTTTTTACAACCACCTTCGCAGGGTTTCTTATCCTTCTTGGCGTTAGTCGTTCCTATTTATTTGCTAGCTGCCGCTGAGAATTTTTCGGTAGCGGTATTCCTCTCGATACCGATGACTATTTTCGCGGGCCATTTAGCTGTCAGTCACTCCGATGGAGAAATCATCGGCAATAAATAATAATAACGATATCTTGATTTTCTCTGACATTATGCTTTTTCCTTAGATCACTTTGTTAGTCCGCTGACAGACCTTTGCTGTGAAGCTGATCTACTCACAACTAGTGCTAATATCGAAACATGCCGAAACATGATGCGATCCAGAGATGCCGACCAACATAACGTACACCCCTTACCAGCCACCTTCGCGAGGTTTCTTCCTTGGTTTTTTCAACGACTTGTTTCTAGAGTGACCGAACTCGAATGACACGGCTCGCTGTATAATTTCATCCCCGAACAGGAAGTTTATAATATTTTGAAAGTAATTCAAAACCCCCATGGGAGGGGTTTGAACCCCTAAAACCCTCCCCTTGCGCACGGGCCTGCATGAATGCATTGATGAACTCACGCGAAACCGCGAAACCGAAGACGATACGGAAAAAGGACAATAAACGGAAACACGACGAACATACCACTTACTAGTAAGCACTAATTGCGATGAGCAGCTATGGGACGGTTTAATGTTTAATAACTTTCATTCCCGGAAAATTGAAGCATTTCGAAAATTGATAAGCAAACGCAAAATGCCAGTTATTTGAACTTGAGCTTGAGCTTGTGCGACCACCCCTAACTGCTGCTCCGTTATCGATCTGGACTAGCTGAAGTTGCACAGGGAATATGTAGATAATTATGTTTGGGAGTAGCGAAACATCTTTCAATGTGCAACTCCTGGTAATCCTAAAGTGTTATTGATCAATACCGGTGCCGTCCAAGCCCGAATGTAGATCGCGGAAGGAAAGGGAAGGAATAGTTAGTCCGATACTTGCTTTTGCTAGAGGCCGTATATACTACTGCGCACTCCACAAGTATCACAGGAGAAGGATATTTATTAGTATGTATAGAAGTTGGACTTTACGACGCCAGAGAGGTGACTCCAGCATCGTGACTAGATATCGATCCATCAACTCACGGAGCGGCTTTACTTCCCTTCCGAAGGAAGATATGACCACAGATTTTGTCACCTCAGAAAAATCTCAATGACCTGGCCTGTTAGTGAACCCAGGGCAACTGTAATGAGTGGCGGTCACGCTTACCACTCAACCACCGGCGCCGTCAAACGCGAAGTGCCAGTGATTTGAGACGCCAAACTGGTTTAATTGTCATCACCCAAAGCTTAAACCCTTCCAAAAATTTAATCTCATGTTTTACATTTCTTATAAAAGAAATGTATAGAATTCGCTCAAACTTTCAAGATTCTTTCCGAGGCCCGGAGGGCCGAGTCTTATATACCAATCGACTCAGCTCGACGATTTGGGACAATGTCTGTGTGTGTGTGTCTGTGTGTGTGTATGTAACGGACAAATTCTCATTCGTGTTTCTCAGCAATGGCTGAACCGTTCTTATCCAAACCAATTTTAATTGAAAGAACTAAAAAACAGTATGAACGCTATTAATTTGTTTTTGATTCTGATGTTTAGTTTCCAAGATATGAATGTTTGAATGTGTAAAAATGGCATTTTTTGCAGTTTTTTTAAATTATCTGCCGAAATTGACAACATAGATTAACACTTTATATGTTTTTAGACAGCTTTAACGAATACCTTTCAAACAAGCTATAGATTGTTGAAATCGGACTATTATCAAAAGAGATATTTAACATTGAATGCGGACGAAAGATTTTTATCATTTCCCATTGCCAGAAATATGACCAAAAACATGTAATCTATTATTAACGCCAAAACGGCTTATTTTAGGTCAATAGTATCTTCGGAGAATATAATGGAGGCAATACGTCCTTTCTTTTGGTATTGTGCTTTTACTGATTAATCTCCCTATGAGTGAGATATTTTCACAAATTTTCTTGGAAGTGGTTATATCGAAATGATGCCTTCAGCAAATTTGTAGCTCTTACTTTTGCGAATAACTTTACTGAAGACATAAAATATCTATTTTGAATACCTTTAAAGTTATGGCTTGTTGTTTGTGGATTACCTTTTGTCGCCCATTTATTGTTCAATATAGTAATAATCCATTGAAATAAGCCAAACATTATTACGATAAAAAGAATTTTGTATTTCATTTTTCTATCTACAACCGCTAGAAATAATCACCGAACACTTCCAAGTTGTCTGGAAGGAACTTGATACCTTATCAGTGCAAAAATGTTCATTTGTACGAACCTTCTGACTGCAATTTTTCTAACTTATAACCAACGGATCGATCGGAAACATATCGGAAAATGAAAGTTAAGTAAATAACTCCAAGCAACGGCGTAGCCAAGAGAAGGTTTTGGGGTTTAACAATTTCCCTCCCTACCACACCCAAAAAATATATTGGATTGCAATTGAAAATTTATTGATGCAAACTGATTTAATTCAGTATTACAATAACAATTATCTGATCCGTACATTGATAACATGTTGTTGTAAACATCATGAGGACTTTTGATAAATTGTCAGAATGGGGTCCTGATATGTAATTGATCTATTGGTCTTGATTTCACAGTTGCCTAATAGCATCAATATCAAATTCCTGCTTGAAAACATTCCAATAGAAAATTCCAGAATTCTGTAATCAATCATAATCCTCAGATTTCTTTTCAAATTGAGCTCGCTTTTGTAGAGATGTACTGTAATGAGGGTCTTTATTTAATAGAAAGCGAAGTTAAGATTGATTTAATGTCTATGAAACATTTGCTAAAAATGTTTTTGCCTTTCTCATTCACTCTAAAATTCGTCAATCTAATCCCGACCGGGAGGGCCGAGTGTCATATGCTAATCGACTCAGTTCGTCGAGATAGGAAAATGTATGTGTGTGTATGTATGCATGTGTGTGTATGTGTGTATGTGGAAAAAAATATGACCTCTGTTAATCAGAGATGGCTGGATCGATTTGCACAAAGTTAGTCTCAAATGAAAGGTACAACCTTCCCATCGGCTGCAATTTTTTATTGATTGGACTTCCGGTTCCGGAGTTAGGAGTTGAAGAGTGCAATCACACAGCAAATTCCCATATAAACTGAAATGAAAAATGTTCAAAATCAAATTTGTATTTTTGATGCCAAATGACTTTATAATGCATGAACCATTGAGATTTGATATAAACTCGAAAAAATAATGTTTGAGAAAAATTGATTTTTTTTGGACTTTTTTGCCTTTCTCATATAGAAAGGTTATGCAATCACTCTAAAAATCGTCAATCATACCGGCCCGGAGGGAGTATGCAGTGAGGGGTTGCTGTTTTAAAATTAAAACTAGTTTAAAATTTCTTAACAAGTTGAAAATTTTCGGCAGGACCCGGACCTCCCGGATCTTACTATGTGATACTGAAACATCGCTTGAAACCAGCGGCGGTCAAGCGATGTTTCAGTATCACATAGTATCTCAAGATCGTGGCTGTCGATCCATTGTACGTATGTGCAAATCGTACTGAACATGTAATATTCATTTCCACCATCGTATTGAACATAACCAGCCATGGAATCGTATTCTGGACAAATGAGAAAAGCCCAATTGCACCACTAGGTGGATCAAAATAGGTTTTTATTTTGGGAATGCGTCGAGTTGAGACGAAAACGTAATATGATTAATAACGAGGATAACACTTTCCGAATGTAGAGCGAAATTTATGAAAAATGACGATTTCCATTCGACTTTAGCAGGTTCTGGTCGATTTTGATGAGAATTTGATTTTTGTTGTATGACCAATTATATGTATAGGTCAAATGTTCCAAAACAATAATTTAAGGTCAAGATAGCATCATTTTGAAACCGCCAATTTCGGAGGTTTAGTATCTTCGATGAGTTTTACAAACGAACAGCGCATCATTTGATAAAGTAATTTTGACGGTATATCGTCCAAGAAATATTTATGGTGAATTTTCTCAGGTTAATATTCATGACTACAATAAAGTCTCAACAAATTTGCTAAAGACACGAACTCTGTTACTATTGTCTGAAAAATTAATTCTGCATAATTTTAAAACTTCAAAAATTACGGTTTCGGAATTATGCCGTTTGGACAGTAAGATCGATTTTCACCAAACTCCCACAAATTGTAAAATTGGTATTGTAAAAAAACGTAAGGGCCATACTTCAATGCTGATAGGTGGGACCGAAAAATTAACCAACGCCAAAGGGACTACATTCTATATATACTATCATTTTGTCAATTTCAATAGCAAACACAAATTTTAATTTAATAATTTCAAATACTTTATGAAGTTTTGGGTTTCGATCACTGAATCATGCAATCTAGGATGTAAAAAACACAATAGTTCTTAAATAGGAAATAAAACCAAGTCTGGAAATATGCACTGTTGATTTTCTTTGAATGGTATCACTGCTACTATCGCTTTTTTCAAGAAAAAGCGTTGATTTCTTAGTTCTCAGTCGCGTTGTAAATTTGAGTAAAGTATAAACTTCAAATCGATTAAAAAAATCGATTTTTTGGCTCAGTACAATATACATAACCTCTTTAGGAAAATTCAGTTTTCCCACCACAATGCGTTTATTGAGGAATTTAAATATTTTATTAAAGGAGCATTAGCAATAATTAGTTTGTATGTCTATTTTATTGGCCATTTTTTCGCTTTCCCATTGATTTGGTTTGAGATTTCTAGCACTGATGTTGTCCTATGCTGATTTGAGCGATTCTCTGAGTCCTGCCACTATCCCATGTAGTATGTGTTATCAAAAACATCGCGAAGCATCAAGTTCTAACAGTTCTCAAACGATATAATATCCGAAGAGAGTGATAAGAGTTATAAGAAATGTCTCATCACACTGTTAGGTGGATTAAAAGCGTTTTTTGTTGCAGCAAATGGATGAGATTGCATTCGAAATAGTTTCTTCAATTCGGAAGTTACGAAACTTCTTCCCATCATCATCCTAACCATACAGGTCAACAAGGTCATTAATCGCCAGCAGATTCTGTCAACTTCGAAGTTGTTTCAGAATAATCAGCAGAATGCTTCGCAAGTAGAACCTGCTACGAACGGATTCAGCGATAACGGACCGTTGTCAAATGGGAGCTAACCATTGGGCTTTCGTCAGAAAAAAGTCATCCGATGATCATAAATTTCGCCCAGGATATAGCCGTTCACATCAACAATGTCTCGGTTTCTTTGCTAAACAATGACCACGATCCGGGCTGGTTACTGCACGCTACCGCCAAGGAAATCATTTGAACGGAAGTATCCTACATAACACTAAAACAATGCTCGTTTCTGTCCCTCTATGCGACGCTTAAGCAAAAATTCTTCGCCGCTCAGTCACCAAGAAAAAAAACCTGGCCTGTCTGGGAGAATTTAGCTTCGGAGTTGCCACGGATAGTGTGCTGGTAGATCACGGTCTAATTCTGCTGAAAAAACTGCAACTAGCAATGACCAACACGAAAGTGGTTCTCCACGGAGGTTCGTATGAGTTCATAAGGGACGCCCAAAGTCGGAACCAACGGCACAAGAAAGAGTAATTTTGTTGTTAATTTTGATTTTGATTTTGATCAATTTACAGATGAATTGTTACACGAAATATATTATAGTTAAATCTATTGCATGACATTTAATGCTGCTTTTGTTAAGTCTGCAGCAACTCAACTGTACCGAAAGTTTTTCTATTTCCCAAAACGATAATACTAAAAAAATTCATGCAGTCAGCCTTCTATGTAAAGATTAATGTACACGCAGAAATTTATTTATCCATGCTAACATACTTTTCTATCTGCCTCTCGTTTCTTCTGCTGTAAATTTTATGCATTGGACATATTCGTTCTATCCACTCATTGAATGGTTACTAGAAGTATAGAAAATGCATAAAAATCACAGCAGAATAAAAGAGATGGGAATAGAAAGTATGCTAACTGTGCATAATTTTTTTTCTTTTTATCTCGATATACAGTTAACTAGAGGCTCAGTGTAGGGAAGTTATGAAAATTTAGAGCCATAGTACTCAAGGATGTGTAATATACAGATCGGAGAACTAGAAGTGGTAGCATCATTTGAAACAGGCTTAAAATCTTACGGCCTTATATTTTGATTTCTGCTGGCAGGAGTCCAGCTTGGGCAGCAGCACTACGAATCGCTCAAATCTACCAACATGTCCCCCGGCAAAGACAGACTCTTTACCATGACAACCGACATTTCGGTTCCATATCTTCGAAAAATACGTATCTCCGTCGACACACTAAAGGTTTATCCAATTTTTTTTGTCAATGAAAGCCAATTGCCCAAGGAATGTTTTGCACTCAGCCCGGGGACAACTTGACAGCTCCCATATGTTGAAGTCATAAGCAAATTTGTGGTGATTTGGTGATGTCATGGCATATTACACTTATTATGTTCCATATCTGTAAAACCTGTTTTAATACACCTAGCGGTGTAATTGTGCCTTTCTCAATCATGAACACGAGAATTTTTGCGTTGTTTATATTCATTATAAGCTTCCAAATGTAAATATTACATTTTTATTATACACGATATGACAACTATATACAAGAAAAGAAATCATTTTTCGAGTTCTAAAACTATGTAAAAAAAACAGCCACATTAATATTAAATTGAAAAAAGGTGCGAAATCGGCAAAGTCCCAAAAAGTCGATTTTCATAAAAAATTTTTTGGAGATAACATAAAATCTTGAAGTTTCATGCATTTTAAAGATGTTTGGAATCAAAAGTACGAATTCTATTGCTGAAATTCCATGGGTCCCCCCCTTGAAAAAAAAATTGAGTTTCGGCTTATATGGAAATTTCATATGTGACCGGACGGTTTAGTCTATATTTCCGGAACCATATAAGCGGATCGCACGAAATTTTATAGACACCTGTGGGGATATTATAGCTATCATTTGGGACTATGTTTGTGGAAATCGGACCAACCATTTCCGGGAAACTGATGTGAGTTTGTTAATTTTGAAAGATGATCGCTTTTCCCGGGTACTTCCGGAACCGTCTATGGTGGTCAATGTAGTCAACGAAAGTTTGGTTGGCCGTCGGTGACCTAGAACTGCAAATTTAAGTTGTTTGAGAGACATTTTAGCGAAATTTTTACCTTTTTTGCTTTCATCGGAGTATCGGTTTGAATCGCAATTTGCTATGTGATCGCACGCCACAACCCGTAACTCTAGAATCGGAAGTCGGATCGGGATGAAATGTAATAGCCATTTACGGGGGCGCAACACCTTCCATTTAAGACTAAGTTTGGTTAAATCAGTTGAGCTATTTCCGAGAAACCGAAGTGACTGTTATTCTGAATTCAGATACTTCCGCCGGGGCTTCCGGAACCGATGATGGTGGCCAATGTGGCCAAAGAGACTTTGAATGGCTGTTAGTGACCTAATACTACAAATCGAAGTAGTTGTGGTTACATTTTTGAAAAATTTCATCTTTATACACTCATTGCAGAATTTATTAAAATCGACATTTTCTGCGTGATCGTACTCATCACCCTGTAATTCCGGAACCGGAAGTCGGATCCATTAGAAATTCAATAGCAATATGGGAACGTTGTACCTTTCATTTGTGACTAAGTTTGTCAAAATCGGTTCAGCCATCTCTGAGAAAAATGAGTGACATTTTTAGTTACATACACACACAGACGCACACATACATACATACATACATACTTACACACATACATACACACGCACAGACATTTGCCGAACTCGACGAACTGAATCGAATGGTATATGTCATTCGGCCCTCCGGGCCTCCGTTAAAAAGTCGGTTTTCACAGCAATTGCAATACCTTTCTATGCAAATACACAAATGACGTACCTTTTTTCGACGATTTTCTAATCCTTCCTCCCCCCTCTTAGCATTTGGTCACAAAACTCAAACCTCCCCCTTGTAAATAACGTAGCATTTCCCTACACCCCCTCCTCGCGCAGCGCGGCCGTTGGAAATATGTTTTTCAATTCTTTTCAATACATGTCCTTACAACATGTTTGACGACTTTTATAAACATTTTCATTATAACAGCAAATTGCGTACAAAATAAGCCCATTTCATGACAAATATAGTGTTTATAGTTTGTTTTGAATTTTATATGTCATGGAGCATGAAGAGAAGTTCTCTCAGTTAAAAATCCCTGGTCCCTTAAGCATTTATATAATCAAATTTATTTCGCTGTTCTAATTAGGGACCATGCATAAATGACGTAGCATTTTAGGGGGTAGGGGGGGTATATCGAATTTGTGACGAAGTGTGACCTGGGGGAGGGTAGGGTCACAAGTTGTGCGACGTAGCATTAAGTTTAAATTTTTTAAGGGCATCAAAACTCATTGAGTAGAGAAAATAATTTAGTGTTCCTCCATTCCCAAGAGAAATAAATTTAAATTCACACAAGTCACACGCGGTTTTTGATGTGGTAAAATTAACGATTCCCGGAAGTGCAAGCTCGCAAAAAACGAAACATTTTGTATGTGGATTTAACTTACTACATTAGTTAGCTTATGTTGCTAACTAGTAGACTTAGTTTGGGAGCTGAATTAAATTTTCTCTTCGGAATCAACCAAACAAAATTTAGTAATTTAGATGAACGTATGCTTCTTAGAATCATTGGCAGCGCAGGATTTTCAACTGAGAGAACTGCTCTTCATGCACCATGACATATAAAATTCAAAACAAACTATAAACGCTATATTTGTCCTGAAATGGGTTTATTTTGTACGCAATTTGCTGTTATAATAAAAATGTTGATAAAAGTCGTCAAACATGTTGTAAGGACATGTATTTAAAAGAATTGAAAAACATATGTATTTTTTCATCTCACGGCCGCGCTGCGCAAGGAGGGGGAGGGGGTGTAGGAAAATGCTACTTTATTTATAAGGGGGAGGTTTGAGTTTTGTGACCAAATGCTACGAGGGGGGAGGGAGGGTTAGAAAATCGTCGAAAAAAGCTACTTCATTTGTGTACGGCCCCTTAGAAACTGTCATCATTCCACCATACCTAAACAGAAACATAGATTCCATTTCGAATTTAAAAAATCCAAATTAAAATAAATCGATTTTCGGAAAGGGACCATCCATAAATGACGTAGCATTATATGAGTGAGGGGGAGTTTTGTATTTTGTGATGATGTTTGACGACAGGGGGTAGGGGGTCATGTCATGCTTCGTAGTTTTTTTAAAGGGGAATAACGAACATCGTTTTTATTTAAAAAAATACGAGGACAAGGGGGGAGAGTAGGGTTCGCAGTACCGACCCTTTTTGGCGAGAACCGGTATTACGGTACTGAAGCCCTCAGTTCCGGTAGTACCGGTAAAGTATCGGTACTCGAATATTTTTTTAAGAAAATCGAAAAAAGCTTCAAAGTGAAATTGAATGCTTAAACTGATGACCTTATTCCCAGATGATTGATTTGTGCTCATCAAAAAAACATGTTTATTGTTTTTAATTGCTTCGGTATGGCATGACTCATGTCAGCAGAAGATATTTTTCGTATGCAGCACCTTTTCTATTTCGAAATCTAGGCCACTTTGAAATCAATAACTGCTAAGCGGTGCGACTTTCTTCGATTTCACAGATTGTAAATGTAAGAAACCCTATTAACAACAGTAAATCAAAGCGATCTCCGAGCAGGCTCTTCGCATTTCCCCTCTTGCTTTTCTGTAAATTGGCTTCGACCTTTATGTCGTTTGCCTACTGTTCTCTAATGTATACCAACGCTCTTTGCTTTCATATAAACTATGGAGTTTTGCTGTCATCAATAATTACAAATCCCCCCTTTTTAAGGCAGTTCACCAAGTCTAAAATTGTTGGCTACTAAATCGCTGTTCGTTCTTTTATAGATAAAGGTTTAAGAGTAAACCAAATACAGACATGACTTAGACCATAGTCTTATTACGCGCCACCCAGTGAATAATGGAAACCAATTAGAATGTTGCTAATAAAAAAATCATAGCAAATTTTTACGTCTCTGACACTAGATGTGAATATTTTGAAATTTAGTACAAGATCGTTAAAATTTAATTTCTCAGCGCATTCGCGAATAGTTTTTTTTTCTTCTTGTGTTGCTTTGTCGTTAAGAACTGATGTGTCCACTACCAGGGGGCTCTTTGTGCGAGCCTTTTGGTGTGGGGGTGACAGGCGGGCCTATTTCGAAAAAAGATCGGTAAAATTTAATTTCGATAAAATAGTGCCCGAATTTGAACATTCCGTTTAGTACAACGGGAGCTAGTAATGTTTAACTTCTAGAATTATTATGATCATGGCCCCTCCTCATTCCCCCACAAAGGTGTTAGCTCAACAATATATCTAGATGGTAATTAATGTAATTAAAAGTCATCTTGCACACCGATATTTTGAAACAGGTCCCCCTAGAGAGTCCACATATTTTTCATAAAAAAATTGTATGGTACCGAAAATACCGGTACTGGCTTTTGTTCAGTACCGGTATTACGGTACCAAAAATGGGTCGGTATTCCCGGGATTTTCGGTACCGGTATTACCGGTACCACAACCCTAGGGGAGAGTCATTTATGGATGGTCCCAAATACAACATGACTTTCAAAATCAAGCCAGCTCCACTTATATTGAAATTTCCGAAAATCTTCCGGTTCGAATCAACATCTCCCCAGGCATGAGATGCCATTCAGTTAGGTTTCTATCAGACTGGAGTCGAGAAAACTGTCAGAATATTTCTGAAGGGATCCGTACCAAAACTATCGCAATATTTTCCTGACAGAATTATTGCAAAAGTCGAACAAAACTCTGGCAGGGTCGAAAAAAATTGTACATTCCTGGCAGCATTCTTGCTGAAACCGAGCACTACCGGTTTACTGCCAGAATTCTGATAAAATCACACAAAATCGATTCAAACCCAATTTTGCTAAATGTGTAGAAAATCCTACATATATTGTTTATTTTCCCGATCAAAATACTAGAATTCTTGACGTTCTCAATGAACTTGAAACAAGATGTTGTAGGTTCACGAATTGTCAAGCTTGGTGATTTACTTTCATTGGGCAAAATATTTTACATTTATATTTCTCGAGAAAAGAGCACCAATGATTTACCGATTACAAACTTCGATGTCCAGCTAAATTTATAATAAGATTTATGTATCTTTACTGACGGTTTCAGTTAGGGATTAATTGATTCTCTGATAATAGTTTTCTTTAACCACATTTTGGAATACGCTTTTTCTAAATGTTGTTCTAGCCGCATTGACGGCGTTCATAACACACGTAACGAAATACGCTTCTCTCTTGAAACTTTTTCGTTTCGATGTTCGTCGTACTCGTACAGAGAAGGTATACTAGCGCCACCATCAAAATGGTGGTACATATACGAAACAAGCACTATCTGTCAAGTTGTCCCTGGGTTCTTTGCACTAATTTACTTTCAGCTACATAACGGGACTCTCCATACCACAAATACAATTAAATAAAAACAACTTTTTGTTAGGTGTATTTATTCACTATGCTATATTATATTTATTCGCTAGTTACCTGAGCACGAAGAACAAGAGTTAATTATTAAATGTGAAAACCACCTCAAAATTATCACAGTAACGTATTGAAGCTGTGAGACAATTTTTACAGAATTTGAAAAAAAAGTGATTTGCGCCTTTAAGGGTTAATGAAAAATTTTCTAATGAGAAAGTGACGTCATGACAGTAGGAACATTTAAAAAGTAGTTACCACATTTTTATCATTTATAAGCTTAGCGGGAGTTGACGGTGTTCATAACCCCCACCATCCAAGAAAAATATTGAATCGCCTTTAACACTTTGATAAAATTTGGGGATGTTGCCAAGAGTCTGCTCTTGTTTACAGCGGTTTCTTTTTTACAAGATCTACCTAAATCAAAGCGTTAAAAAAGGAAACTGAAAACACCGCCAACTAGCCCCGGTCTCCTCTAATGATCCGAGTTGTTTGAAATTTCCAAAGAACCGAACACTTTAAAAATACTCTAACTTAAGAAAATGCAAAAAATCTATTTTTTTAAATATAAACTCGTGTGTTCGTTGATGCTACTTGCGCGAAGAGCCTACACGCTTGGTACGAACAGATGTAACTTAGTCGATATTTTTAATTTTCTCAAAAGCTTTTGAACATTTGAATAGATATTTTTGAACATATAGACAAATTTCGCGCCAACTCGAACAAATGTTGGCAGCACCCTCTCAGATTTTAAAGAAACTTTCTGTACATGAAAACTTTGTCACAAAAAGCCACTTCGCATACTTTGTGTTTTCAAAAATCATCTTAACTGTCTTTCGAATTTCAAAAATTCAAGTTTGGCACTTTCAAGGAAACAAAAGTTTTTTGAAAAAAACTCAACCTTGTCCAAACTAGAGGTGTGCGCCGATGCATTTTTAATCGGCGGCGGCGAAAGCGACATATTTGGCCGGCGGCCTTGGTGGCGTCACGCCGCTGGACCCCATCGGCGGCGGCGCACCTGCATGTGTCGGCGTGACGAATATTGGCGCCTTTGTAGCTAAAAAAAATTAAAGGGTTGTGTACAGGACACGACCACGGTGACATTAAAAATATAGCTTTTTTATCTATCACACATATCGACACACGTTCTTGTTCACTCGCCTGTTTTCATATGTTACAATTTGCTATATACCCTCCCCATTAAAACATAATTTATTGAAGGTCTTTTAACGGTAATCTATTAATTAATCAAGTATCTCACTAGGTGATTGGCATTATTTGGCTGATCCATCTAGTAAAAATAGGCTGGTCTGTCCAGAAAATATATTCAAAAGAAAAGTTCCATATTGAGAGCTGTGATGAGGAAGCCCACGCCCGCCAACGGAAATATACAGATTCTCCATGAAATATGAAATTTCATTTTCCATTTAAATTTTCAATAATGTACTAATGAACTTATGTAAACAATCTTAAGTTTAAGTATTTCTTGATCGATTAGTGGTGGAAAAAATGAAATTATTTGATAAATTACATTGTTATGCAACGTTCGCACTACCAGTTAAAACGGGTTTTTATGCTATCTTGGTGACATTTTTCTTGTTGCTAATTATTAAAACGTGTTATAACTCTGTAGTGTAAACATTGTATTATTAAACCAATTCTGCAGCGTTTAATGTTATATAGGTGTTTTATGTGGTAATAGGACTGACATAATTATATCTTCAGTACAGCGGTTTGTTTCATAATTTAAAACAGATTTATTTTAAAATTTAAATTAGTATACCCAACCGTATTTGTTGTATACCTTAAAACGCAATTAGAACTGTGTTTTAAATACATAGGGTAGGACAGATATTCTGACTGGTTAAACTGGGAAAACAATTTTAAGTCCAGTAACGCTTAAGACATGGCTTGAATTTGAATCGAAAAAGAACACCCGCTTCAACTGCTGCTGGGACGGTAAGTTCTGTTTTAAAATTTTCCGTTGTGTGCAGTACGAAACAAAAGTGTTTGAAATTAGAAAACAAAAAGTTCTGCTGGGAATGTGATTGTTTCCGATGCAATTACACTCAGATTTTTCACGCAGGGGATACAGGCCGTGTAAATGAAAACCGCGTAAATTTAAAAAAAATGCGTTAATGAAAACCGCGTAAATTTCAAAATCCGCGTAAAAAACCTGAGTGTACTCTCCTATATAAAATACTACGCTGCTGAACAGTGCAATAACTACAGAAGCACGTAGGGTTGCCACCCCTCCGGGTTTGACCCGGAGACTCCGGTTGTCGGGAGCGATCTCCGGACCTCCGGGTTTTACATCAATTTCTCCGGGTTTGGTGAAAGAAGAATAATTTCATTTTTTGGAATTAATTGATTCTTTACAAAACATTTAAAAAGTCTAAGTTAAATATTACTCTGGTTCAGATTTATTTTGCCCGACTTATCTTTCACAAAGCAATGAATATGAAAAACATCAAATTTACTACAAATTAAGTAAAGTAATATTTCGCTATATGCTACAATTTAAATGTAGCATCCCACTAAGTCTCTCAAAATGATGTAAAAATGTCATTTTGCTGCAATTTTTTCAAATCACTTCACTGTTAGTGGAGCTTATCACCAGCTGCACCAAGGTACAGCAGATTTGTTCTAATCCAACTTACTAGGTCAACATCAAACGAGTTTTTCCCTTGTTGTTGCTACTCCTGCAGCGACCCATAACTGTTGGCTAGGGGGTGAGTTTTACCTCTTTGTACCCCCGACCTCTGGTGATGAATAACCGACACCACATAGTGCTTCCCATGTGATGCCGCAGTCTCCTTTGCTCTCCTTTTCCTGTTAGTTATGGAGGAGAGCAATGCTCGTTCGACTTATCCTGCACAGCGAGAGTAGCTGGTGCTTTTATATTCTTGGTATTTAGTAGGGGAAGTGAAATACTACACCAGATTAAACCGACCAAACCGTTCTCAAATAAGAAAAAATTACAGCTTTCCTCTAACGTAGTAATAAAAAGCGATTAAAGTGCTCTAAACTGCCGAGCAATCGTTTTGATGCCAATTTCCGTCTAGTTCCACTCAAAATCTACCACCCTCCGGTCCCCCCCCCCCAAAGTCCAATGAAAATCTCCGGGTCACAGACTCTCCAGAGGTGGTAACCCTAGAAGCACGTTGTCAGATGCCTTACTGATAAAAAACATATAACCGAAATATGAAAACCAATACGCTCTTTACCCTACGCAGCTACAAAGCGCCGTAAACATGGATTAACAAGTTACAACGCACACGCATGCATAAAAATAAATATATATTTTTCAAACGCAACACTCTTAAGCAGCACACACCGTATTGAATTAAATCCAAACCACCCCGCCCACCCACTTTGCAAATCATTCTGTGACACCATGCTGGTACCCGACAAATCCGCACACGGCCACCGCTGCCGAAAATGCATAGCGTCTACCGCTTATTGTAGTGCCCAGACGCTGCAGCCATGATCTTACCCGTTCGACATAAGAACAAAAACTGATTCAAACGGGTACGCGTCACCTCTATTTATAAACTAACCGTATATGGTTTAGTCACTTAGGTGCGAGTGTGTGCAAATGCCAACGTTACCGAAAATCGATAGCGCTTATTGCATCGCCCGGAGACGACGTTGCTCGTGTGGGATAAGAGCAACAACTGATTTAAACGGACATGCGTTGCTTCTATTTATGACTTTTCGTGTTTCATTGAGCAACTAAGCTGCCCTCTTTTGACGGCTGTGTCTGAGAAATCTGCCTCACGAATGGTATTTTTCCCGTTTTTTGTGAACTTTTTAATTTTACCAATTTCCAAAAGTCTACTTTTATTGGGGAGATATTAAATTATTACCAATATTTAAGTTAGGTGTTTCTGAATCGGTTGGTGTATGAATGATTAAAATCCATCTAGTAAGACTAACAGCACCGGAGCGTGGGTAAAAGCGATTTGCTAACCGCCATCATAACACGACACCGCACCGGCGGTTCGTAAACAGGTTGGGAAATGGAAACTTATCGTTTCGGTTTATAGCAAGTGCGTATATTTGATAACTTCTTCCAACTGACGGCAACGTTGCTATTCGTAGAAAGGAAGCAAAGCAAAGGAAAATGTAAAAAATAGGGTCTCGCGATGATTGAATTAAATAACACTTATTTAAAGTTTACTGAAATTACAACAGAATTATTGAAATTAAAAGTTTATTGTTGTTTTAATGAAAATGTATTTTCAAACCTTGATTCACACCAATTATTTTGTCGTTTGATGCAATGAACAGTATTTGTTTGAATTCAATAACACATATTTATGATCATGCTGTATATTTACTGCGTGAAAGTAAAAATAAGTGCATCGAAGCAACTTGGATTGAACTGGTAGATATAGCATTATGTCAAGCTGTCATGATGTGTCCCAGGATCAGATTGATGGGTCAAATCAAAAAACTATAAATCTGCATAGAATGTATGAGGAAACACTGCGAACAAATGGAACTGTGGAAAGTAAGATTCAAAAAGAAAGGCAATGCGTGAATTTTTCTTGTGCAAAAGTCTTTAATTCAGGTCCAATAGTAAGTGGAAGATAACGACCATAATGGTTTGCCACACACTCTGCAGCGCTTGGTTCAGAAAAGAATACCTAAAAAGAACTTGGACGGACACAGATCACACCTGTTACATCATCACCATCTAGTTTCAGGCGGTGGTTCATCATATTTTCGGGGGATAATATGATGTTGTGGTGTATAGTGAAAAGTATGAACGTGAATGCACTACCATAATAATGTGTTGACTAAAAGCCATTTTTTTCATTGTACCAAAACAGTAGTTTAACAATAATTTATACTACAGTCTAATATGACATTACAATACAAAATCAATAAATTTTAACCTTTCTCCATAAAATTTCAAAATTCACTAATTTTGTGAAAAAGGAGATGGCGGCGTTGGACGGTAGTACATTATAAAAATTGATATTTTAATACATTCAAACATTTCTTATATTGCTCATAGAAACAGTAACACGAAATGTTAATTAACTAATTTATTGTTGGACAATAAAGTTGATTGTTGCAAGAAATTTTATTACAAATTTACTAGAAGAATTCCACGTCGAACAATGTAGAAATATTCTATGATTCAAGGATAATTACTTTTGTTAATTCGTTTCAATAGTTTTTGACTTACTCCGAGAATTTTATCCAAACTGTTGATACATGGATGTGGATTTGACGACCAATTTGGTAAGCAGCAAACGTCACGCTCAAAAATGTTCGAACGTTCGACTGTTTAATCTTCCTATGAATATGACCTGTGTCAGGCCATGATAAACGCCGGAGGATCCTTTGGCTCGGTCTATGCACAGACAAACAGACCTAACAGACTGATTTGAGAAGTACATCGACCATATTCAAAGGAGCACATCTGAACATTACATTACCTTATGCTACCTACTGTCGCTTCAGCTCATCGCATCGCAAAAAGCGATGCATTTAACAGGCGAAGCTCTAGTAGAATTTCAAATTGTTTGCGTTAAAAGTGTTTACCATATTAAACTCTGGTTAGGAATTTTGCACTACCCCGCAGGACCATTGTTTGAAAGCAAGATTCCGTGTTGTAATTTGCCATACTGATAAATTGGAACCAAATTTATAATTTTAAACAGTAAGTGATAATTTGAGTCCATCTTTGGAATTACCGTATTGATGACAAAATGTTGGATTAAATTGATACACTGTATCAATTTGCCACAAATTCGTGTGTATCAATTTGCCCCAGGGTACGCACTTAATGTTTATTTCTTGAAGTAGATGTAGTTGTAGTTAGTATTTCATTTCCAGTGATACAACCGATTCTAATTGGAAATGGTTGTGTTATTGGCGCCGGAATACTACAAGTTAAGCTCAGCCGGAATGTTGACCAGTGATAATTTGCATTCCGGCTTTAGTGACACATTTTAGTTATAATCGGTTTCATCAATGGAGCCGGAATATGGACTAAAACCAGCCAGAATTCCGGCTCATTTCCGATTGAACTTTACTGGGTGTACGAAAAGTCCGTATACCGATTACTAGAAGTCTGTTGGCCGATAGTAGCGCCGGCTAGCGACTAGTTGTTGCTTGCTGATGTCCGGAGAAACTATTGTTGGCTTAGCGCAGTTCATAGCTGTCACGGAAGAGATGGCAATACTCCTTTTGTTCACGAGCACTAGATGTGTTTGGTGAATATTGGTTTGGAACTCCCCCTCAACGTGAATTTTGATAATTGTATTTTAAGCACAAAGCTCGGATCTATATTAGGAACGTGCCATTTGAGCCAACCACTACTGATTCCTGATTCTAGTTCTAAGTTAGACGAGATGTGATGACTATATCAACGTAATCAACCTCATGTATCAACCCCTCGGAAAACAACGCAGTTTACTTCAGCAAGTTAATATCATTATTGAAGCCACGCATAAAATGCTACCACTTTTGTTTTACTGTATACTATTCTGCCCAAGTTGTACAGTAATGTTTCCATTTCGAGTGGGTACAGTCCAGTGTACCAAGTATTCCTGAATAAGCCCACTACTCTGCGATTCAAAATCGCCTTTGAAAATTCTTAAAACGCAGATATATTTACCCAACTATACTCTGCAATATTACCACAGATGACGCACATTTGGGCTAAAAATTTATGTACAAATCTGTCTAAACATCTATTATCTGGGGTATAGCAGGATTCTCACATAGATTAAGGCGCAAATTTTCTCTCATGCGAATATATTTTACTGTAGTGTCCGAAGGACGTATGTCAGATGGCTTTCACATAATTTAGTAAAACCCAGATTTCTCTGGCTTTTTATTATAGTATTGTCTCCTCTTCAAAGGCTTCGAAATACAAAAAACGAAAGTCTTCGAAACCAATCGTTCGTGAAAACTGGTTCCGCAAAACAATCGTTGAATGGTCGAAAAGCTTCATTCACCGCAAGTCTGTTCGTAATATCTAGGATGAGATCTTCTTCATTGCACTCCTGATTCGGAACCGTCGTAGTATGTGCTTTAGACAATAACTGCCGGGCAATCATTAGTTCATAGAATTCTATGAATTCTCATAATTATTATTACATAGAAAATTTTAACATATTTGAACAAAAAATGTCTTATTGAATTCAATTATACAATGTTTATTGCTTCAATCGGCAAAATTAATGGTACGAACATTTTTTGCATTCAAACAATAATTAACTTTTAATCTCAATAAACATTTCCAGTTCGAATGATGTTGCAATCATTTCAATAATATAATTTTTGGAAAAGAGAACGATATTTGTTACTGAAATGATTTGATTGAATTCAATAAATAAATGTATTTTCTTTCTAGCTATATTTTTTCACTGAATTAAATCCATATAATTAATTTAAAAAAAAAAAATACTTTATTGCACGATTGCAAAAAAATGTAACGTAACTATAATAACAACTACCGGTGTGAAAACAGATTATTATTTTGGGAACCTATTTACCAACGACCGGTGCGAAAACGGGTGTCTAAATATATTATTATCGTTTAGCGTAATCAAAATACACACGCATTTGCTTACGCACCGGTGCTGATAGTCTAATATCGGAGTTATAAGCGTGCAAACCTTACATAGTTTCGTTACATGGGAGATAGTTTAGATTTTAGAATGACACCTAGCCCCAGATAGTGGAGTAAGACATTTTTAATGTCAAAAATTCTTGGTAGTACAATTCCTTTCCCAAATTTTCGGTTTCTCTTGCAGACGTTGCAGTTTAATTCAAAAAAATCATCGCCCACAATGTACTACCGGCATCTGTTGAACACATTGCACAAAATGTAATTCTTGCAACCAGATCAATTTTTTTTTTCAACTGAAGCTCCAAAAGTGCACACCTTGCTTGCCAAATGCAGGATAATAGCTGAAAAGTGGAACTATTTTTACAGTTGTAAAATTTGAAGAACGAAACAGAGCAATTGTCGATGTCGCATACTACGACTTCGCATGAAATAATGATTGCAATGGACAAATTTAAAGAATGCAGAGTAACGACTGTTTTTCAATGACCCATAATAATTATTTATTGTTCTATATTTGGAAAATTAAGCAACGACTAATCAGTTTTCGTTTTGCTTGAGGAAATTAATTCTTATTGTTGTTTCATTGTTTTTTGTTTCTATTTAGTCTTCTTTACCGTCTCTCTTTTAGAATCACGCAGATATCAGGTACCCTAACACGAGGCGTTATTAATGGCATTACTGCGCAGAAATGTCACTTTTAATGATCGTGTAAGGACACCTTTCAAGGTAGACACATTACTTTATTTTCCAGGCTGACGTTTACTTTTACTTCTTGTGAGTACAAAATCGCCGCGATGATAAGGCATACGATTCCGTGGTACTATATTTTCTTTCGACGTAAGTTTTACTTCTATCTTGAGTGCAAAGTATGCTCGATGTATTGGAATCATACAGATCTACACCCTAACGAAACCTAAATATACAGTTACTATCATTCACAATAATTCCACGACCCGATGTTTTAGCTCCTGTTGGGTTGAAACTGATCACTAAACAAGCCTGATTGAAAATGGTCTGAGCGTATCTTTAGTTTTCGTAGCACCTGCACCCCGCCAATTTCTCCAGCAGTTCCGGGGACCAACAAATTCTAATCCATTGCATACATCTAGTTAGATTCGATACGTCGAATCAATTAAATTACTAACATCCTATTATGTACTTACTCATTGATCGGCATCTAACTTAAGAAATGATTGTGAACAACTCCCGCCTTGGGCACTTCGACACATTTTTGAAGCAGCAGAATCAAATATTCTCACGTTAAACTGCATGGGAGACAGCAAATAAACAAACCGAACATCTTATGCACAATCTTAGAGAGGGCGTTAAATGTTAGCCACCTCAACAACCAAACTATGGTAGATGCGGTGTGAGCATATTTTCGTGTGACAAAATTATTTTTCTGTGAGTATTTGGGAGTAAAATTCGCAATATGAGACCAAAAATCTTACCCTCTGCATCGCCACATCAATAAACCAGCATGGCAAAAAGTCAAGATCACTCTGCCCAACTATTTCAAAATAGGTCACTAGTCAATCAATGATAAATAAACCTCGCATTAAAAATAATTTTTGTGTTTTCACAAAACTAATTCACGCAAAAAAAGATGGCATTATACTCAAATGTTTAGTAGGTGGTTGTGTCTGAATATGTTTAATATTTTTATGATTCTAGTTCATAACTTGATGATACATTGATTTGTATTAACTTTATTGACTAAAAAGTCAAGAATTGAACGATGTGCAACGGTTTTCGTAAATTCTCTTCGTGTTATCGTTATATTTTAGTCTTGAGCTTACCGTCGGATTTTTTACACAGAGACGCGTGTCTTACAGTTTTTTTTTTAATTATTTCATGGACATGAATTGTGGCTAGGTAATGTATTTATGGTGCTCAGCGCAGATTCATTTAATTCCGAACATTACACTGAATCTCAACAAAAGAATAACAGGGTTACAGGTCCAAGTAGTTTCCTTGTAACTAATGCTCGCACCTATGAGACTAGTTGCTAGCAGTTGTACACAATAGCTCACATAGAAATTTCAAAACAAAAGAGCAGAGCGTATAATCCACGAAGAATAGTCTGCGTTCCTTGTAATTGTTTGCGTAAGTATATTAAGATTATGTGGAAAATTAATTACTTTATAAACTATATCATATGTAATGATTTTCGAGAAAATATCAAGACTTTGTTAATTTTGTAATCAAATTCACAACCACTAATACCAAATAAAGATGAATATGTGATAAATCATAAATCAGTTAATGTCGCATATTCGGACCATAGACAATGTTCCTAGATTTGTGGATAAAATTATGAGTCAACGATTTTCGAGTTCGTGAATTGTCGGCGTGAGAAAAAGGCCTCGGCGGCGCGCCGCCGGTGTACCTTTCGACGTCGGCGTTTGTTAAAATTTACCGGCGGCGGCGGCGTGGCGCGGCGGCGCACGGTCCAAACTGATTTTTTTTCAGTATATGAAAAATAAAATGAAAATCGTAATCATCTCAGCATTCAATTTCTAAAGTTTAACAAATTTGGTATAGCATCTCAGATTGGACTGGAACGAGACCGGAGGGATTCGTTTAACGGAGATCTGGTACTAGAACACTTATCGCACGTTCAGACACCAAACTGATAGAATATATTCGTAAATCGTTATGCATTAGTTTCGTACAGATAATTTTCATAACATATACGAATTTTTCGTACATATAATGAATCGTTCGTAGTTCTATTGAAACATATTTATTTTTTATTACGAGTTTTTCGTGAAAACCACGAAACGACTTTCGTTGTCTTATTACGAAACAGCTTCGTTCGGCAAACGAATTGTTCGCTGCTATATACGAATATCTTTATAATATTTACGAGCACCATTCGTCGAACCGTCAACGTCAACAGAGCTTCAATATGGAGTCATTGTTGCTATACGTCATATAATTGTTGATGATCACGACGGTCTCGGTCTGACTATTTAGTAGCCGTATCCATGTCCGCCGGTTTTAGGAAGATTTTCTAAACCTATTCCGCTTCTAGTTGATCCAGAATCCGGAGCAGTACGGATTCAGTTGAGCCATCGCAAACTGCTCGATGGTATTGTATGAATAATTTTGAGTTTTTCTCTGCGGAGCAATGTCAAAAGAATATGCTATTAAATACGAAAACTTCTCTTAGATGAACGAAATGAATTCGTGCGACCAACGAGATTGTTCGTAATATACATAGACGTTTATTAAAATAAACAAAACATTTCGTTTCATTCACGAAAATTAATGTCGTTTTCAACGACAACATTCGTGTAATGTACACTAAATAAGTAAAATTCACGAAAACTTTCGTTAATCAAGCGACCATTTCTTCATATCACAATAAAATCGATTTTGCCAGATCTGTTTTTTTTAACTAAAAATCGGTGTTGTCAAACATCGATCCCAAAAGATCGAATGAAAAAATAAAGATAATAAATACGAAAACTTTTCTAAGATGAACGAAATGAATTCGTGTGACCAACGAAGTTGTTCGTAATATACATATACATTTATTGAAATAAACGAATGATTTCATTTCATTCACGAAAAATAATGTCGTTGTTGATAACATTCGTGCCATGTACACTAGATAAGTAAAAGTTACTAAAACTTTTGTCCATCAAGCGTCCATTTCTTCATACCACAATCTTTCTAGTACTCAATAATGATGAGCAGGTTGAAGCAGAATCCAATTTGCCAGATCGATCTTTTTAATTAATAAAAAATCGTTGCTGTCAAACATTGATCCTAAAAGATCAAATGCGACAAACGAAATCGTTTGTAATATACATAAACGTTTATTAAAATACACGAAACATTTCGTTTCGTTCACGAAAAATAATGTCGTTACCAACGATTACATAAGTGCAATGTAACCTAAATATGTAAAATTCACGAAAATTTTCGTTCATCAAGCGGCCATTTCTTCGTACCACAGTAAAATCGATTTGGCCACATCTATTTTTTTAAATAAAAAAAAATCGATGTTGTCAAACATCGATCCCAAATGATCGACTGAAAACAATAAGACGCTAATAATACGAAAACTTTTCTAAGGTGTACAAAATGAATTCGTGCGACCAACGAAATCGTTTGTAATTTACATAACATTCATGTAATGTACACTAAATATGTAAAATTTACGAAAACTTTCCTTCATCAAGCGGCCATTACTTCATACCACAATCTTTTCTGTTCTCAATAGAAGGGAGCAGGTTGTGTCAAAATCGATTTTGCCAGATCAATACTTTTAGTTAGTTGAAAAAATAGTTGTTGTCAAACATCGATCCTAAAATATCGATTGAAAAAATAATATGCTAATGAATACGAAAACTTTTCTAAGATGAACGAAACTAAATCGTGCGAACAACGAAATCGTTCATCATATACATAAACATTTATTGAAATACACGAAACATTTCGTTTCGTTCACGAAAAATAATGTCGTTATCAACGATTACATTCGTGCAATGTAAACTAAATAAGTAAAATTTACGAACACTTTCGTTCATCAAGCGGCCATTTCTTCGTACCACAATAAAATCGATTTGGCCGCATCGATTTATTTTAAATAAAAAAAATCTATGTTATCAAACATCGATCCCAAAAGATCGACTGAAAACAATAAGAGGATAATAAATACGTACACTTTTCTAAGATAAACGAAATGAATTCTTGCGACCAACGAAATCGTTCGTAATATACACACACGTTTATTAAAATAAACAAAACATTTCGTTTCATTCACGAAAAATAATGTCGTTATCAACGATAACATTCGTGCAGTATACATTAAACGTGTAAAATTTACGAATGATTTCGTTCACCAAGCGGCCATTCTTGTTCTTGAAATGAACGAAACCTACTATTTAGAATGCACGAAAATACTTCGTTGCAGAAAACGACGAATGAATTTGTGTATTGTGTGATCGATTTCATTATATTTACGAATTTATATTATCAGTGCATGTTTAATATCGCGATAACCGCCACCACAAGCGCAGAGACCACTGTCCACGACCCCAATACGCCGGAGATGGGCATTCTACGTATAATGATTGTACATGACCTGAGATATCACCCGAATGAAGTCATGACTCTCATCCATTCTCTTGGACCAAGGTTTGTTGATACTTTGGGATTCCTGAACTTCCATCGCTCCACGAATTTTACCAATTTTTGAGCATTCTCTGAGAAGAAATATTTAAAAACTCGTTGAAGCTACGCGATCTTTTATAAATATACGAATATAAATACCTTCTAGTGCCTAAATGTCCACCTTCTCATTATCATTTTAATCCAAGTGTCTGTCCTCTCATTGCCCGGAACGGAGCACTGCAAAAAAACTCAAACTAAGGTAATCTGCTATGATTTTTCAAATAAAGTACTTAAAAACTCCCATGTTTTCTGCAGGAAATACAAAGAGTACTTTCCATGCTCCATCAAACGAAGATCCTCCTGTAACTGTAACGATGTGGGCATGGTCGTTGATAAGTAAATATAAAACCATCAGTTTTGTGGGGAGAATGTTGGCAGCACAGCCTCTTTTATGATTGCACTCCCAACTACTCTCATAATAATTAGCATAAAAGCGGTGCATAGCTGTCATTATATGATGGACGTTCCGTGTATTCCAATCACAGGATGAATCGAATATACAACGTAGGCCCAAGCCACCAGACGAAACATTGTTTCTCTGATGATCCGTCCGTTAGTCCGTCGACGGACCGGTGCCAATAATCGCGTTTTTCAGCTTTCATCAGGTTTTTCATTTGCATTTGAAGCGTCGCGTATATTGGGAAAAATTCGGGCAATCCGATGTTCAAAAGTCCCTTTCGAGTTCAATTCTAAGTAATCTCTGCCCACCACGAAGTAGGAGACTGTTCACGGTTGTTCGCGTCGGGTACTCGTTTCGTCTGACCTTTAATCGTAGTGCAAATGCATTATGTAAAACCTGGGGGAAAATGTAGGGACACTTGGGGTTTTTATGTCCCATGTGGAAATTCCTGTTAGTTTCTAAGAATACCGAGACCAGGAACCACTTACTTCGGTTTTGTAACAGCGCCCTTCAAGGCCTTCACGAGGAAGCTTAGGAGAGAAAACTGATTTTTTTCTTTCAGAAATTTATAGTCACATTAGAAGATGTTCCCACAACGGGATGGCCAGACTCTCGCTCATTAGTGTACAAGGAAATGAAGAAATTGGCCAACTTTTGCATTTCTTACTGGAGCGTTCTTTAAAAAGATGTTTTATTTTGTCCCCACATAATTTATATGCGGGATATGTCGAGAGATCATGCGGAGTCTCTCTTGTTTCTACAATAAGTCGTTGTAGGCTGAGGCTGACGAAAAATAAGTTGTTTTCATATATTCCTTGATTTTTCCTAAACGCGATTGCTTGCGAACCAGAACTTTTCACTAGACGAAGCAAAGGGTTCTTGAAGGAGTGAACCCCATACTTCGCAATTAAGGCCTCTGTTGGAGACTACACCATCAATCTCTACTTCCCGAGCGGATACATAGACAAGATACTTATTCTTACACTCACATATAACGATGACGTTAAATGGGTTAACTTTGCCGTGATTCAATTTTGTTTTGAATATATACCAAATTCGTTACTGATATTTATTGCATGACTTCTATTGGTTTTGTTTTCGATAAAAATACACTGAAAAAAAATCAGTTTGGACAAGGAAAAGTTTTTTTCAGATAACTTTTTTTCCTTGAAAGTACCCAACTTGAAATTTTTGACGGCAGGTAGTGAACATAATAACCTATCTTGGAACAAAATTTCATCCGAATCAAAGATGGGGTTTTTGGTAAATCGTTTTTAAATTTTTTTAAATCGCTTTTTTCAGTCTAGGAGTCGATGAAGAATTTTTTCAATATTTTTATTCAAAAATTTGACTAATTTTGTAAAAATTACTCCCACAACATTTTTTTTGTAGGATTGGTCATTTTTAGACTATAGCTATTTGAAAAAAATGGTAAAAAAAGTTTGACCCTTTTCAAAAGATAATCTAGATCATTTTTGAAAAAATTAAAGGGTTGTGTACAGGACACGACCACGGTGACATTAAAAATGTAGCTTTTTTCAAGAGCGTGCAAATGTATTTTATCTATCACACATATCGACTCAAGTTCTTGCTCACTCGCCTGTTTTTTATGTTACAATTTGCTATACACCCTCCCCATTAAAACATAATTTATTGAAGGTCTTTTAACGGTAATCTATTAATCAAGTATCTCACTAGGTGATTGGCATTATTTGGCTAATCCATCTAGTAAAAATAGGCTGGTCTGTCCAGAAAATATATTTAAAAGAAAAGTTCCATATTTAGAACCGTGACGAGGAAGCCCACGCCCAGCTTCGGAAATATACAGATTCTTCATGAAATATGAAATTTCATTTTCCATTTAAATTTTCAATAATGTATTAATGAACTTAAGTAAACAATCTTAAGGTTAAGTATTTCTTGATCGATTAGTGGTGAAAAAAATGAAATTATTTGATAAATTACATTGTTATGCAACGTTCGCACTACCAGTTAAAACAGGTTTTATGCTATCTTGGTGACATTTTCTCTTGTTGCTAATTATTAAAACGTGTTATAACTCTGTAGTGTAAACATTGTATTATTAAACCAATTCTGCAGCGTTTTATGTTATATAGGTGTTTTATGTGGTAATAGGACTGACATAATTATATCTTCAGTACAGCGGTTTGTTACAAAATTTCAAACAGATATATTTTAAAATTTAAATTAGTATACCTAACCGTTCTATTTGTTGTATACTTTAAAACGCATTTAGAACTGTGTTTTAACTACATAGGGCAGGACAGATACTCTGACTGGATAAACTGGGAAAACAATTTTAAGTCCAGTAACGATTAAGACATGGCTTGAATTTGAATCGAAAAAGAACACCCGCCTAAACTGCTGCTGGGACGGTTCTGTTTTAAAATTTTCCGTTGTGTACAGTACGAAACAAAAGTGTTTGAAATTAGAAAACAAAAAGTTCTGCTGGGAATGTGATTGTTTCCGATGCAATTACACTCAGGTTTTTTTACGCAGGGGATACAGGCCGTGCAAATGAAAACCGCCTAAATTTCAAAAAAACGCGTAAATGAAAACCGCGGAAATTTCAAAATTCGCGTAAAAAATACCGCGTAATAAAACCTGAGTGTACTCCCCTATATAAAATACTACGCTGCTGAACAGTGCAATAACTACAGAAGCACGTTGTCAGATGCCTGATAAAAAACATATAACCAAAATATGAAACATATGAAAACCAATAGGCTCTTTACCCTAGGCAGCAACAATGCGCCGTAAACATGGATTAACAAGTTACAACGCACCCGCATGCATAAAAATAAATATATTTTATTCAAACGCAACACTCTTAAGCAGCACACACCGTATTGAATTAAATCCAAACCACCCCGCCCACCCACTTTGCAAATCATTCTGTGACACCGTGCTGTTACCCGAAAAATCCGCACACGGCCACCGCTGCCGAAAATGCATAGCGTCTACCGCTTATTGTAGTGCCCACACGCTGCAGCCATGATCTTACCCGTTCGACATAAGAACAAAAACTGATTCAAACGGGTACGCGTCACCTCTATTTATAAACTAACCGTATATGGTTTAGTCACATAGGTGCGAGTGTGTGCAAATGCCAACGTTGCCGAAAATCGATAGCGCTGATTGCATCGCCCGGAGACGATGTTGTTCGTATGAGACAAGAGCAACAACTGACTTAAACGGACATGCGTCGCTTCTATTCAGTGTTGCCACAATTAAATCTGTACCGGGAGTTGCAAAATCTTTCCTATCTGTACTCTTCTATAGAAAAATCTGTACCGGATTCTGTACCCAAATAATAACAAGGTTGTTATAAAAAAATCATTTTTATACACATATTTTTCATTCCGATCGGTTTTTTTTATTTGAGTTGGATTTCCGTACGAAACCAGTCAGAATTCCGGATGAGTTTGACTTGATAATATCAATATCAGCTCAAATTCTCGCCGCCACTTTGTTTTCAACCTAAGGGTGCTCATATAGTGGCGGCGAGAAGCTGGGCAGGGGCTGGAACTGACAGTAGGATGCGAGATGCGAGAAACTTGCTTGCGGCATATCAAATGGAGCTTGTCAGAGTAAAAGTAGGCGGTCGGTGCAGATCTGCTCGGCTTTCTCTCTGACATCATCCCTTTGGTTTGAACGAAGCAGGCTTCTGGTATTCCAATTTCAGTGTCGGCCCCAGCTTAGCTTCTCCCCGACACTCTTTAAGCACCCTAAGACCGCTGACGGAGTGACGGCGAGAAGCTGAGATGGGGCTGGTAATGTCATTTGGATGCGAGAAACCTGCTTGCAGCAAATCAAATGAAGCATGTCAGAGTAAACGTAGGCACTTCGAGACGATTCGCTCGGCTTTTACTCAGACATAGATATTTAGCTGCTGTAATACGCCGCAGGGTTAAATTATACTACCCTGGTGCCATGTAAAAAAATCTGTACCAATCTGTACCTTTTCACAAAAATCTGTAATCTGTACCGTACAGAATCTGTACCAACAACAATTAAAAAATCTGTACCTTTCTAGATAAATCTGTACTTGTGGCATCACTGCTTCTATTTATGACTTTTCGTCTTTCATTGAGTCACTAAGCTGCCCTCTTTTGACGGCTGTGTCTGAGAAAACTGCCTCACGAATGGTAATTTTCCCGTTTTTCGTGAACTTTTTAATTTTACCAATTTCCAAAAGTCTATTTTTATTGGGGAGATATTAAATTATTACCAATATTTAAGTTAGGTGTTTCTGAATCGGTTGGTGTATGAATGATTAAAATCCATCTAGTAATATCGGAGTTATAAGCGTGCAAACCTTACATAGTTTCGTTACATGGGAGATAGTTTAGATTTTAGAATGACACCTAGCCCCAGATAGTGGAGTAAGACATTTTTAATGTCAAAAAACAAAGTATGCAAAATGGCTTTTTGTGACAAAGTCATCATGTGCAGAAAGTTTCATCAAAATTTGAGAGGGTGCTGTCAACTGTGAATACGATTTAGCACAAAATTCGTCTATACCCTAGTAACAATTGAGGCTTTATGCTAGTTTTATGACCACTCATAAAACTTATATTGCACTTGTAGCGTGCTATAAAACTTCAATTGTTACTTGGGTATTCTTAAAATATCAATACGTCAAAATATGAAAAAAGAAAATGATCGACTTTCTTAAGAAAAAACTCTTATGCCTTCTTTAGACATTTATTTTTTAAAATGTAAACCTTTTGTAATAAGTTCAAAATCAGAATTTGTGGAAATTTTTCTTTAAAACAGTCCATGAATAGAATAATTTCAATGCGCGTGCATCTAATGGGCACAGTATACCAGAAAGTGATATTACATTTAAAAAATTCTTTCGTCCATTTTTACCACTAACGAAATCGATCATCCCACAGTGATCGCGGAGAGGATGTTGCGTCGCGTGTGTTGTTGAAGATAGACCTTTTTCGAATCGAATCTTGTGCCTGGCTCCAACTATTTCCCAGGTTTCAGTTTACCTTCGTCAATCAAGCCGGTAGGAATTCATTTTAGTTGCGCTCTAGAGTGCGTTCGCGGTTCGTGAGCGCATGAAATCTCTCGTGGTAATCATTTCATTCTTGCCCGTTCCTTCTATTCCGCTTAGCGGCGGTGGTCGGTTGTACGGTGATGCTGCGCGGTTCGCCGCTATCATCACGCCGTCAGGCTTCATTGACTTCTATCAACACGGTATATCCAAGCCCCTGTGTGCTGCTTCCTATAAATCTTCATTCCTTGGGTGACCACCGTGTTTTTAGTTTCGGAGACGGGAACGGTGATGCATTTTTTTCTCGCTGAACGGCGTTTTACTGTATGAGAGATTGTTTCTTCGTCCTGCTACTCGAAAGTTGCGGCGAAGACTGCGCTTAACTATCTCGGATGTTATCTCGTTTTTTTATATTTTATTTTAATTTGATATTTTATCACAAGCTAAACAATCTCGAAAGGATAGTGGACAAAGAAGGAAGAGACGAATTAGCGCGCGAACGGTGATGATACCAAATGGAAATACATAAATACTTAGTGCGGGTTCAAGCAGTGAAATGAGATTTAAATGTTAAGCATAAAAACGTCTTGTTCGTGAGGTGTTGAGTTGATGTTTTCTAAGTGGTGATTATATTTTCACGAAAATTAATCTGCAAGTGGCGCTCAGCAAAGTGAAACACGAATCAGTGATCAATCAATTATGTGTAACAGCGGGTGGTCAGAGGTTCAACGGAAGGCAAACATTGCCGAGTGCTTTTTTCAACATTGAATTGAAAATATCATCGATAATTCGACAGCGTTTGAGAGACTTCTAAATTTACGATACACGATCAGAGCATGTTATGCTGCTTTTCGAATAAAATGATAATTATATGCTTCGCACTGAAACATTTCTGACACCTGGCACTGCGATTGGATTGCGGATCATTCGTTTTTGTTCGATTCTTCAAACTGAAAGCCTACAATTTAGATTTTACAGTAAGCCTCTCAAGAAATTGAGGAGAAGAGGAATCCTTTTCAGGGGCGAAACTCTATAGCTTAACATATATCAACACATTTGCATGATACATGTTGTATGCTTTATAAATAATTTTGAAGCTACAGTAGAAATGTTCAATTAATACTAAAATTCATATTGTCAATAAAGCAATTGGTTACAATTCTGCTATTTATCCCACCGGGCACTTCATTCACTGCAATCAATGCAACTGAAACGAAAGCGATTTCTAGTCAAGTGCAACTGTTTTACATAAAATGTGATTGATAAAGTTATACAGAAAGATGGATCACAATACACACTAATAAGTTGGACAAAATTTTCATGGACACACGATAGGTGAAGTTCTATTTAAGGTTGGACAGAAAATGGGCAGAAATCGAAAACAAAAAAAGCAGTTTTTTTTTCCACACCTTGTGTTAGATCTTCATAAAACTCAATCAGCTTATGTAGAATGTTGTTGCAGTACTGCTGATTAAAATGTATGAAGATCTAACATACGGTATGGAAGAAAACAGCTTTTTTCGTTTTCGGTTTTTGTCCATTCTCTGTTCAATCTTAAATCGGCGAGATCAATAAATGACAGTATGCATAGATTTATGTTTGTGTGTGTTGATAGATGTATATATGTAACTGAAAAATCCATGCCATTTTTGGGAATACGGGAAGAATTGACAAAAATACGAAATTACAATACATAAGGCTGCTACAAATTTCAAAACGATTTAATCCACCTAGCAGTGAAATGAGACATTTCTGACACATATCACTGTTTGATCATTCAATAGTTTGCAGAACTCATGTGAAGTAGGCACTCAACTAGAGGTGGAATGAAAACAGTTTCTACTCCTGCACGAATACAATATCGAATAAACTGAATAAATTATAGAAAATCAATAAAACGAACGAAATAAAAAAATAAAGCAAAAAATGAAATAAAAGGTGTTCAAATTCATAAAATAAGTAGAATGATTAATGTAAATCAAAATTATAAAATACACGAATCAAATTAGATTAGCTCATTAAATGAAAATTTAAACTACATTTAGAAATAGTTATAAGAGGGTGTACCCCACTGGGCATAAGTACGTTAGGCATACGGACGTTTGACATACGTACGTTAGGCATAATGGACGTTAGGCCTAAAGATGTTAGGCATAATGGACGTTAGGCATAATTGACGATTGGCATAAATAAAATTAACATGTTGAAGTATCACTCAACAGAATTTAACAGTTGCTGATCAAACTCGATCATAATTGTATTCTACTGTGTATACTTGAAGATATATTTGCTCAAATTAACGAAGTAAACCGAACGCTTGGCATACGGATATACAGCCTGTGTGTATTACTCGACGTACAACCGATAAATTGTACCTAACTAAAATAGATTCAACCTGTTTGTAATAATAAAATCGATATCATTTGTGTTAAGGTATGATTAACGCACATTAACTTTGATTTGTTCTTACATAATGCATGGTGTAATTGTCCAAGATGAAAATATATATCTTGAGGAACAGTTCATGAAAGAAAGAATGATGAATTTGCTACTTCTATATTGCTTATCTCCCATATTATTCTGTCCAATGATTATACTATTGAGGCCTTCAAAGATAAAACTAAGGAAACTGCAAGTTTTTATAACATCATGGCTGTTCATTATTACTCTTTATTGTTTAATATTTGGATATAATAGTATTGATAATACATCCAACAAACTTGAAATGGGATTGAATGAAAACTGTTCACTCAAATGAAGAAAACATTCAGCTCATCCATGGAACAAAATAAAACAAATTCTACACTACAGTGTTTTTCATTTTACTGTCTCTCTAAGGTATGCAATTTTATACATCAAAGCTTCTAACCCGTAAAATGAACATAAGATTGAAATCTCTAAAATAAAGAAAACTTTGCAATTATTTTTATATTTTTTGTAAATTATGCATATCGTCCATTATGCCTAGCGTATATTATGCCAATCGTCCATTATGCCTAACGTCCATTATGCCTATCGTACTTATGCCTAACGTCGCGCACCCGTTATAAGACTAATAGAATAAATTGACTCGAACTAATAAATTGAATGAAATAAATAACAAAATGACTGAACATGAAATGAATAAAATTAAAGATAAAAACAAAATGAATTAAATGATAAGTCCTATACAATCCAATGAATAATTTAATGAATTCAGTGAATATAATGAATCAAATGAATGAAATGGATCAAATGAACAAAATTAATAAAATAAAAAATAAATGAAATGAATAAATAAAACAAACGAATCAAATAAATAAACTGAACTGAATTGATAAAATAAATAAAAAGAAGAAAATGGGCAGAATAAAATGCATTGAATAAAATTAAAAATCAAAGATGTTAAAAGGTTATAAATTAATGGAAAAAATAAATTGTGTCGAATAAATTATTTGGATGAAACGAATAAAACTGAAAAAAATAGTCAGATTATTAAAATGAAGAAACTGAACAAAATGTATGAACTGGATAAAATGAATAGAATGCATAGAATGAAAACAGTGAATAAAATTAGTTAAATGAATGATATGAGTAAAATGTACGAAAAGAATAAACTGATCAGAGTGAATCCAAAATATAAAACGAATAAAATAGATAAAATGAACGCAGATGGACAAAATGAATAAAGATGCTGAATGAAATATTTAATTAAAATGCAATGATCATATAGGTAAAATTAAAAAAACATTTTTGTATAATGTAAGTGAATAAACCGGATCGTACGAATTTGACATCAGAAAGTTATGAAATGTTTTTGAAAATCCAAGTTTATGAGAAAAGGCTAATTAATATACAATGGACTTTCTATGGCTTTCAAGACCCTTGAACAGAGAGCGACAGAGGGAGAATGCGATGAAAAAGACAGGTAGATATTTCAAAGATTTCAATTGCATTAAGATAAATAGTGTGAAGTGTCTATGCTATGTCGATAACATAAAGGCGTGCGTTCAGTTGATTATTATGCAGTCTCTTTCCAGTCATCCTTATAGCTTGCATATTGTTTCGTTCGGAATTTTCGTTCAGGAAATAGGTATAAATAAGTCCTATACAAACACATACTGTGAAAAAGAAATGGTTCAAACTATCAGGATGACAAACAGAGCTAAATTTTCGCTAGAGTTTTAGGATTCAAAAATACGGTTGCTTTCGGTGATGCCACGAGTATAATTATATGAGAAATCTTTTATCTCACTACTAGGTTACTTCATGATCTGTGTATTAATATACCATCCAACATTTGTCTCACGATTGAACGCAACGCCTAATCCAAGGGATAAGTACAACTCTACAAAAAATTTCAATATGAACGCATTTTTTTAAGTGAGCATATCGATTTTTTAGAAATAGTTAATTTATTATTGAGGTAATTCATAAAATATTTTCAAAATCGAGTTCCTCGAAGCACGTAGATGTGTTTTCATACCCCGATATTCAAAATCGGTTTAGCTTTGCCCCTAAAACACCAGCGAAGCAATACTCTATATGAAACGGTCTCCTTTTTAATTAGTGTCAATTGGTAAGCGAGGAATAAAAATACAAAATGTTTAATATCTCCGTCGCTCGTGAACGGATTTTGACAATCTATAGCTTGTTAGAAAGTTATAGTTACGCTTTTTATTTCTATCTAGTATACGCGATGTGATCGCTTTGTTTGAAAGTTATTTGCCCAAAACCCGTCTTGTTTTGACAAGATCACTTATATCTCAGAAAGTAAGCAACATATCGAAAAACAAAAATAATAGTGTCAAATGGCAATGTTAGGCCTTTCATTTGAAACTAGTTTCATTAAGATCGGTTCAGCCATTGCTGAGATAATTACATGGCATTTTGTACATACATACATACACACATACACACACATACAGATATTTTCTCAATTTATCGAACTGAGTCGATTGGTAAATGAGACTCGGCCCTCCGGGCCTCGGAAAAAGTTTTCAAAGTTTGAGCGAATCCTATACATTTCTTTTGTAAGAAATGTAAAAAAAGAAAATATATTTTAGTACCAAATGTCTTCAAAATGCATAAAAAGGTTTGATAGAATCTCGAAAAAAAGAACGGTAAAAGTTATATTTGCGCGTGAACCTATTACTATTACTTAGAATGCGTTTTATCATCGTTTTATCAGTAGCTGGCCTTAACTTGGCACCAGATATGAAGATGAGAAAGATATCCCTATTGATTTTTGTTCACAACCAATAGTATTTGTATTTGTCGTCAGTTTATTTGCCTCGGCTCCATACTTCAGTATAATCGTAATGCTAACGCGTTGAACCGAGGCAAACAAACTGAAGAGAAATGTTTGAAAAGCAGTATTGCTTGTGTATTGTCGTGGGCTTTGATGTTACATCACTTCGTTTAAAGTTTAATAACTTCTTTTAACAAATCCGGATTGACTCGCAATCTTCGACAAAGTTGTAGACAATTAAATTATCTTATTTTCACTTATAGTGAAAAGACGTTGCATACAGTGCAACCTAGCGTCGAAAATGAGAGCCAGTGCATTCTTCGTTGTATTAGATTTTATTAAATTCCATTCTCATTGGTTTACAGAATGTCCTATATACTAGAAATTATGTATTTTGCTTCGATCTGAACTAACTGAAGTCGGAACGGTATGTGTCGAGAATCCGTTTCTATACACTATTTGGCCATGCATTATAATTGACCTAATATTACCCTATAACAATCTTTGAAAAACAGATAGCAATATTTCAAGAAAATTCAACGTCAAACACAGTTAACTGATTCTTAGACTGTGGGAGTTTTAATAGAATGGAGTTATCTTGTTCCATTTAGATTTATTTTTTTATTTTTTTAGATCACTTTTTGATTATGAGCAGAACAACATTCCTGATGTAATGGAATTGAACAGAGTCGATGTACAACTTCAGAAAAATCCACGCATTCAGTAAGTTGAGTGGTAAGTCTGATTGTTGTTCACCTGTTTACTATCTGTAGTTAACCTATTCGGTAACATCTTTCATTGTAAAGCAAGTAGACCGTTGGTAACGATCCATATAGTCATGGTCCGATATTTAATATCCAAATGGTTGTGTCGCCTCTCTGGCGTTAGTTAGGCCCACAGTGCGGACAGAAACAGAAGAATATGAATAGACAAAATAATTTGCATTTAACTAATAGTAAGAAAAAGTATTGTTTCAAATTGCTTTCAATGCGCGACATCAAAATTTCTCGAACGAGATGAATATGAGCGGTGTCATTCATTTCCACACCATTCATGCAAGACAAACGGTAAACGGAATACTACACTTTTAACTATTTTATGTCAATAGCACGATAATGTTCTACTGGTGTAAAGCATAATTAATTTTGAATTTCTTATAATCTAAGAATGTTTACAATAATATTTTGAATGTTTGAAACATTGCTTTCGACATAACACTCACTTTGCCTTCGTCACCGTCGATTAGATGGGCGGAGTTAATAAATATACGTACATATTCAAAGCATATTGGACCTACCTGCCAATGAATGGTAGTTTTAAGATTCACTCATTTAAAATAATCAACTTGACCGACATATTAAGGATATACTGAAATGTAACATAGTAGAGCATGTTTTTGTCACAATGTAATTATGTTGTAGCTCTATATGTGCTCAGAGAGGGATTATGTTACAAAAATCAAGAAGTATCATTTTTTAAAGACCTAGAAAGCAAAGAAATATCTGCATTTTTCCGCAGCCTGGAAAAACGGATATATGGTTGGGGTAAGACGGACATGTTGAAAAAGGATAATCACAACCAGTGGCGTAGTCAAGGGGGTTAACCCCCCCCCCCCCCAATCAAACCAAAACAAGTGCATTGAAAAAAAAATTGATGCTGACTAATCAAATTAAATATTGCACAAAATATTTTTGGAAAAATATTGTAACTACATTGAGAACCTGTTGTTGGACTTTTGGAAAATGATGGGAAGGGGATCTTGTAACTTATCTCTTAGCCGAGATCCGTTGTCAAATTGCATCAACATAAAATAAAATAACTGCCTGAATTATTATGAGCTCTTTTTTGGAAAGATATTTCAAAATATGGATTAGGGACAATTTATCGAAGGGGAAGCTAACATAAACATAAACTTGCTCACAGAAAACTTGCATACATTTAAACATTTTCTGAAAATGTAATTTTGAGATTGCGCAGATTTGTGACAAAAACTCAATATGATTAATAACAAGAATAACATTTCGGAAAGTAAGTCAAAGATGATGAAAAATGATGTTTACAGTTTGTCTGTAGCAATTATGTGAATTGCTTCTAAGCAGGATTAAAATTAATGAAAATTTCAATATATTTCATGTTAGTGGCTATTAATGATATATTTTTCAGTGTTGAATTGAATGGCGAAATAAAATTTCGTGTACTTGGTTCTAGGATTCGTTGTTAAGTTGTAAGCTTCAATAGTGAAGAAAAGTAAAATAAATGCTCGTTAAGTTTTTTTGCGGTCACGATCACATTCATTCGAAAATGTCAAATTTCGATGTTAACTATCATCGAAGAATTTTACAACGTAAAACAGCACATTTTCTGATAAATTATTTGTGGTGGTTAATCCTCCTGAAAGTAATTATAGAGAATTTACTCTTTAAGAAAATTTAGCTCGAAACTTAATGTCTTCATCAAAGTTTTTGAGAATGATATTTCAAACAACTTTGTTGAAGACACAAGAGGATCAAAATATAGTAGACTATATGCGAAAGAAAATTGTATTTGATTAATCTCTTCTGCAGTTTATAAACAATAAACTTAATTTTTATTTTTCGGCATGCTGCATTCATGTAGCCTTCATATTTTCAACAGAATTGTTCAAAATAACATTATCAACAACTTTGCTTTGGTTTACTTTTTTGGAAGAGTTCACTCTTTACAACTACTTCTAGGAGAATTAGTCACTAAAATTTTTATGTCAATAATGCACTACTTTATGTTAGAAAACTTTTTGAAAGTTGTTAAACTTTCAAAGTTGATTATTTCGAAATTATGTGTAGAGGTTTGAAAACTATTCCATGTTGATTCTCCTTGTTTTAGACTGAAATGGCATCTGTTCGACTACTTATGGTTGTGAATTTACAATAATTTATCAAACTCATTAAATTGTAGCATTTTCAAAAAAATCAACGACTTTCATCATCCTGATAAAAAAATCCTTTTCGATCGCGAAATATTTCTAGGGTTCGAGGGACACATTTAAACCTTGGATGTTTTGCCAAAATGCGGAACATTTGTTAGTTTAATTAGTTCCACAATTTTAATGAGGTGCTGGTCCTACCTCCTTTCAGCAGAAACATATATATGAATACGTCTCGGTGAAAAACTGGTATTGTCTTTTTGTTGTGAGTCCAAAACAATAACCCTTTTTTGCTGGTATTCAACAGGCAGCTAAGTAATGTTTTCAACAAAGAGAATAACATAATTTGATAAAAGAAAGATTCCATTTCATCGCCAAGCGGAATGAGTTGTTCCTAAAACAGAAACGGTCAGCGAAAATTCGCAAAGCTTGTCTAAAGAAGATCTTGCTTCACGGTCACCTATTCTTCATGATTATTGAGTCGATACTACATATTGTGAATTACAGAAGTAATCAACTAGAGGAAGGTTCGATCGGTTTGATTTAAACATTCTCAAACTATGGTTATGGTGCAAAAAATGATCACGCGACTGAACGTTAAAAAAAAGAATACGCTTACATTCCACTTCTACTTCTAAGAAACAATACCCCAATTTACGAAGCGATCTTAAAGGAAGCAAACGGGACCAGCAATTTTTTTGCAAATTTAACTACCTGCTGATTTATGGAGATGCGATTAAGACAAGCAAATATATATCGGATAACGAACTAACCGGTCAAAACTTGGTCTCTAATAGATGAAATTTTAAATATTGCCCGACCCAGGCTAACTCTGCGTAGCAAGGTGCACTAGAAAGAAGACCAGGCAAAAATGAAAAGCGTTTAATGAGTAGCTCGAGTTTCAACAGAGCAGTCGTAATGACGACGATAATGTTGATGATGATTGTTAATTTGATGAAGGGGGTTGCGATGACATGCTTCTTTGAGAAGGTCTACTCGTGTCGTTCCATCCTCGCTCGAACTGCGATGAGTAATGCTGTAAGCGTTTCCAGGTTCGTCGCTTGAGAAGCCATGGCAAAGGGCAAATCTTTCGATCCTAATACGATTAGCTTACAGTATCCTCATTCAGCGTGTTTCAAGCAAGGCTTTGTTGTTCGAAACATATATATTTATTAGTCTACAAAATTGACTCAATCCGTTGATGACTTTTTAATGGATCGTTAACTCGCATACTTATAAATGTTGTGACGCGCTGAATCACGTTTCGAATGTGGAGCAAATGGATCTGATCGGCTATAAATTATACTCATTTATATACACAGGAACGAGTTTTTTGGCAAATTGTTCATAGCAGAAAACGAGCAGGGCAGTTTCAGTTTTAGGATTTTACGTATAAAAACTATGCTTGGGTTATACAAAAATGATGTTAATTTTCAATATGTCTAGAAATTGAAAAACCAGTTTCAATCATATATTAATTGACTTTATCGCACTAAATCATTTGAAAACCATCACTACACATGGATGTTGATTAGTTTTCGATGATTGGATGTTCTTAAACAGTATAATTTGACTGTTCTAGCCTTCGTTACACCATTCAAGTACGAAATCCGGGAATCCGGATTCTCGGAAAGCAGATGACTTAATACTTAATAATAATATTCAATTATTTTTCGAGTTATAAGTGATTATGAAATGTTCAATTTTATGAACTTCAATTGTTCAAAAACTCGTAACTTAAAAAAATCATATTCAGCCGAAAAAATACGTGTCAATTGTTTTGCAATGAAAAAGAAAGAAAAAAAATCACGAAAGAATTAAAATTTCGTTTGTAAATCTGACGTGGAGTTTGCATTAACGAAAATGAAAAGGTGCGAGTAGAATTGCGCGGAAAATACCTATTTCCTGCACCGCAGCTGCGGTAAAATACGTCTTACCGCACCGCACAATTCGCGGCGGGTATGCGGTTATTACCGCAACAGCAACGAACACAAGTTGCCATCAGTGTTGAGAAACTTATTTCAACTTTTCCAGTGTACCAAAACAGATCGTACGTGAAAATGCAAAAACCTTGCTTTCTGACGAAGGAAAACCCTTAAAAGCCCCAGTTAACTATACAATACGAAAGAATGCCCGTTTATTTATCTTACGAATTGAGCTAATGCATCGATCAGAGATAGAAAATGTTAACGATACTAGTGGATTCAAATAGGTTGGAGGAATAGAGCGACGGAGATGAATTAGGGAGTTTCTACCATAGTGATCGAAAAATCTCAGCATTCAAGTTCTCATCGCATTCCTTTCGCCGTTTCAGTCATTGATCAGTATGTTCATGATAGCAATTCTGATTGTACATTGCAAAACCAAAGTACACATAAATTACAGCCGCAAATTGTAGTATACAACAATATTCAAAATAAACGAGCGTGCTCAATCAAACCGAAGAAGTACCGCTTGCATACGCTCATACGACCTCTGCTCTGTGTAGTTAATAAGTTAACGACAAGATTATTGTGCAGTTAGTAAACGTAAAACGGTCAACTTGTCTCGTGCATTTACATAAACATCTTCACCCGTCGGTTACTATAATAGGACGCTCATTTGAAATTGTGCTTGAATTGCTAGAGGAAAATTCCTTTCGTGTACAATAGGCTCGCCATTTTTTACCTATAACATAGAAATCCACAGCAAATCGTTCATTATTCTTTTTATAATTGATGCTTTACGCATGTGTGTTTATAAATATCGTGTCGAGAACCACAATGTTGATCCCACCATTTGAGGTATTGCAATGCTTTGCACAGAGATAACAGACATTAGTCTGACAGTTTCATATTTGCAGGATAGCAATAGAAAGATACCGATAATAGGCATATCACCAATCCGTTCGTGAAGTTATTGGCAAAACTGTAACTTTTCTGATACGGTTTCAACGATATAGTTGTAAAAGTGATGATGAGAAGCCGATCTGGAGCCGTGTCGAATAAATGAAATAATAAAGTACCTAATAGACGATTAACATGGCTTCACGCCTGTACGCTGAACACCGACCAGCCTGCCGAGTCTAGCATCCTACATAACATGGAGTATGGACTGTCGCGCTCAAACGGATATTATTTACACCAACCTATCCACCAGTTTTCATATAACAATCGATAATATGGAGAAATTTGGAAACAACGGTAGATTTTGCAGCTCTTTCGATCCTAGCTCTCAGATCGAGAAATGATGGTTGTCATTGGAGATTGCCAGGTACAGCGCAGGGAAGCTACTTGAGACCGTTGTTGTTTTTGCTTTACGTAAATGACGAGTATTTCGTGCTCAAAACTCCTCGCCAGTCCTGCATGGACGATCTCAGCAGGATACTTTCGCTGATGGTGATGTAATAAGAACTGCATGCGTGTACATCCGAAAAAGTGCTTAGTGATCGAATTCCGACGAAAGACTTTCTGGCAGAGCTCTTTCTACCAGACCCCCAAAACTTTTTAACTACCGAAGCTCTGGCTGCCAAACCCAGAACCTTGTACCACATTAGATCTAAATACTCAGTGGTTCGTCGCTAACACAAAAAACCCAGAACCTTTTAACTGCTGAAAACATGTGGAGAAGGTGCAGTCAATTGAAAGGTAACGGGGGAGGTAATACTCTTACGATTGTCCTGATTTTTTACTCGCCTAATATGGTCACCCTAGAGATGCCGATCTGGATTCTACTCTCACTCTTCGTGGAAAGACTTTGAGATTTTGCTAATCGGGAAAAGAGGCAAAACACATCAAGATTAAAAGCTCTATGATAAAAAATACAAGTTTGGTTAACAAATAAAAATATGTAGCTTAATTCACCTAACGGTTAATTACACCTTTCAACTCTACTGAAGCATCGCTTTTCACCTGGTTAGTTACACTTAGCGCTTAATCCATGGCAACTCGGGGCCTGCGGAAGCCGCTTAGAGATATATCATTTAGATTTCCAGAATAGTAGTACTCCATATAGATTAATATTGGATTTTGGCAACTTTCCTCGTGTTTCGGGAATCAAATTAATGATACCACCTCTTCAGGTTTGATCCGGAGACTCCGGTGTTGGGGGGAAACTCCAAACATAAGATTAATTTCAACTTTTTACCTTACTCATATATGAAAGGTATGAAATACATATTCGGACAGCATTCACATTTCTACTGGAAATCGCACACCAGAAAACTTTGATTTGAAATGAAAAGACAAAGCGCGTGGGTACTTAGCTAAATCACAATATCTACCAAGATGTATCCTGATACATTCCCCTACCTATTAACACCAATCCTCTGCTGTGACAAATGTAGATGATGCAGAAAATTCCTCGGTCATGATCGTCACAAGCGTTGAACTGACATTCTCACCCAAAATTGACTTGCATAGGCGGGGTCATCTACGTTATTGATCATACTATAATCTTAGTCTCTTTAGGTAGCACGCTGAGTATGATATATTAGATTCAATATGCAGTTTTAACAGGTTTTGATCAATGACGGGAAACTCATGGGCGGTCAACTAAGCTAAGCAAAGCTACGCTACTCATAAATGAACGGTATAAAGCGCTGAATCTTTTCCTCGGCCTGGGGGGCCAAAATTTATATACCAATCGACTCAGCTTGACGGCATACTTTCATTCGTGTTTCTCAGATATAATTCAACCGATCCTAACCAAACTGGTGCCAAATGAAAGGCCGAGCATTCAGACAGAAAACAATTTATTTATTTGCAATTCCGATTTATAGTTTCTGGATAAATCTAAAACGATATATGGATAATTATGATATGGATAATTCTAAAACGGAAAACGAGCAATTGTTTGTTAGTAACAGATTGCTATCAGCTGGGTTATAAGAATGGTCTCAACACATTGCTAGATGGATTAAAATTGTGTTTAGTACATTAGCGTGCAATTCACTTTTTCCTATACTATATGCATATGGGACCACGTGCTCTGATATGTTTTTTAAAGAGAAGTCTTTCGAATGTGCTCAACCCCAGATTTTTCCACAAAATATATATCTATGATATTTCAAGATTAAGTCGAATTATCTGATAATTCTGAAAATTATAGAATCTTGGCGCATTGGTTACCACTAAACCGGTCAAGTGGGCAGTTGACAGCTTTGCTCCATACAAATCACCCCGAAAGGATGGAATACTTTCCGTGCTACTGCAAAAGGGATTTGATATTCTCCATCATGTCTTGACAGTGGCGTAGCCAGGGGGGGTTTGGGGGTTAACCCCCCCCCCCCCCACCAAACCAAAATTAATTGGATTGAAAAAAAATTGATGCTGACGAATTTAATTTAATATTCCACAAAATATTTTTGGAAAAATATTCTCTGATCACTACATTGAGAACTGTGTTTAAAGCGTCATGAGAACTTTTGGAAAATTGTGGGAAGGGGATCTTGTAACTTATCTCTTAGCCAAAATCCCATAGTTGTCAAATTACTTCAATGTAAAATAAAATAACTGTCTGAATTATTATAAGCTCATTTTGGAAAGATGCTTCAAAATATGGATTAGAGACAATTTTTCGAATGGGAATCTAAATTTGAATAGGTTGATTGCATATAAAACATAAGTTTGTTTACCGAAAACTTACATACATTTCAACATTTGCTGAAAATGTATTTTTTTAGATTGTGTAGAGTTTAGACAACAATTCAATATGGTTAACAACAAGAATAACATTTCAGAAACTAGTTGAAAGCTGGTGTAATTTTGTCTCTAGCAGGTCAGGATCGGTTTTATGAGCATTGGATTTTTGTTGTATTATCAACTATATGAATAGACTCTTAGCAGGATGCAATGAATGGCGTACTAAAATTTTGTGTGCTACGTACTAGTACTGCAAGTTGTGAGGTTGACTAATTAAGGAAAGTAAAATTAATGCTCGATAAATTTTTAACGGTCACTATCACATTCATTCGAAACTGCCAAATTTCGATGTTAAGTAACATTGAAGAATTTCAAAACGTAAAACTGTTCATCTGCTGATAGAATAATTTTGACGGTTAATCCTCCTAGAAGTAATTATAGACAAGAATTACTCTTCAACCAAATTTGGGTCGAGACTTAATGTCTCCAGCAAAGTTTTCGAAAGTGCTATTTCAAACAACTTTGTCAAAGACATAAATATCCCGCATATTCAGAGTATCGAAATATAGTAGTAAAAAACCTTTACAACAAGCTATTACTGTATTTGATAAATCTCTTCTGCGGTAATTAAATAATAAATTCACATTGCGTTCAAGGTGCCTTTGAAGCTTACAAAAAAATAAGGGAACTGGATTTAAAACAAATAATTCCCAGATATTAAAAGGACTCAAAAACAAAGAGTGATTCCATTTTCAGGAGCTAGCATCAATTCGGCGCTAGCTTAGTCCGCCCACCAAGTTAGTGTCGGATTCTGATGAGATGAAGTCGAAACGCAAGTTTCAGTTCCATCCATCCATAATTTAGTTATAGGTTTTGTGTTCTCAACTCGCAATGATTATTTCAAACAATTTTATCCGCAGCGCAGAAAAAAATTGTTTTCACCTAAATTTTTCTTCATTAAGAAGAAATATAGCCGGCCCAGTCCATTTAAATCCCTATATGTTGAATTCATGTAGCCTTCATATTTTCAACAAAATTGTTTGAAATGACATTATCAAAAACTCTGCTGAAGGCACCATGTCTCTTAATATTTTTGAAAAATTAATTCACCATAATTACCTCTATGAGAGTTAATCACTAAAATTTCTATATCAAAGCAGGCGCTGTTTTATGTTGATAACTTCTCGAAGTTGTCAAACCTTCAAAGTCAAGGATTATTATATTAGGTGATCTTGAACGTTGAAATTTTTTTAGATCATTTATCCCACTTTAAAAGATCGCAATTTTTGACTTCACTTGACTTGACTTTGAAAATAATCTATAGAGGTTTGAAAACTGGTCCATGTTGATCCTTCTTGTTTGTAGACTGGAATGACATCTGTTAGACTACTTATGTTTTTGAGGTTTCAATAATTTATCAAACTCATATTAAATTTTAGCATTTTTTAAAAAAAATTGCGATTTTCATCAAAACCCCCTCCAAACCAAATTTCTGGCTACGCCACTGTGTCTTGAAAAAGATTTTGCTTTCCAGTCTTGCTACCATGTATATCCCGAAAGCATGGCGTGAAATAACTGTTAGACTGTCCAAAAAAGGGACGCTCAAGCTATGAAGAAGCCAAGAGTTCTAGGCCTATTAGTTTAAGTGCTTTTATTCTGAAAATTTTGCAACGGATAAACGATCATCATATCAAGAACGTTAGTTTAGTTGAATACACTGATAATATATATTCGTAAATATAATAAAATCAACCGTGCAATGCACGAATTCATTCGTCGTTTTCTGCAACGAAATATTTTCGCGCATTCTAAATAGTAGGTTTCGTTCATTTCATGAACAAGAATGGTCGCTTGGTGAACGAAAGCTTTCGTAAATTTTACACATTTAATGTACACTGCACGAATTTATCGTTATCGTTGATAACTATTTTTCGTGAATGAAACGAAATGTTTTGTTTATTTTAATGAACGTGTCTGTATATTACGAACGATTTCGTTGGTCGCACGAATTCATTTCGTTTATCTTAGAAAAGTTTTTGTATTTGTTATCCTCTTATTGTTTTCTTTTTTATGTTTGACAACATCGATTTTTTTTTTAATTTAAGAAAATCAATGTGGTAAAATCGATTTTATTGTGGAACGAAGAAATGGCCGCTTGATGAACAAAAGTTTTCGTAAATTTTACTTATTTAGTTTACATTGCATGAATGTTATCGTTGATAACGACATTATTTTTCGTGAATGAAACGAAACGTTTCGTTTATTCTAATAAACGTTTATGTATATTTCAAACGATTTCATTGCTCTCACTAATTTATTTCGTTCATCTTAGGAAAGTTTTCGTATTCATTAGCATATTATTTTTTCAATAGATACTTTTGGATCGATGTTTGACAACAACCATTTTTTTAACTAATTAAAAGGATCGATCTGGTAGAATTTATTTTATTTCAGCCCACTCACCTCCATTGAGGACTAGAAAGATTGTGGTGTGAAGTAATGGCAGCTTGATGAAGGAAAGTTTTCGTAAATGTTACATATTTAGTGTACATTACAAGAATGTTGTCGTTGATAACGCCTTTTTACGTGAATGAAACAAAATGACTCGTTTATTTCAATAAATGTTTATGTATATGATGAACGATTTCGTTGGTAGCGCGAATTCATTTCGTTTATCTTAGAAAAGTTTTCGTATTTATTAGCCTCTTATTGTTTTCAGTCGATCATTTGGGATCGATGTTTGACAACATCGATTTTTTTTATTTAAAAAAATCGATTTGGCCAAATCGATTTTACTGTGGTACGAAGAAATGGCCTCGTAAATTTTATTTATTTAGTGTACACCGCACGAATGTAATCGTTCATAGCGGCAATATTTTTCGTGAATGAAACGAAATGTTTCGTTTATTTTATTAAACGTTTATGTATATTACAAACGATTTCGGTGGTCGCATTCGATCTTTTAGGATCAATGATTGACAGCACCGATTTTTTTTATTAATTAAAGCGATCAATCTGGTAAAATCGATTCTATTTCAACCTGCTGCATCATTATTGAGGACTGGAAAGATTATGGTGCGAAGAAATGGCCGTTTGATAAACGAAAGTTTTCCTAAATTTTACTTATTTAGTGTACATTGCACGAATGTTGTTGTTGAAAACGACATTATTTTTCGTGAATGAAACGAAATGTTTTGTTTATTTTAATAAACGTTTGTGTATATTACGAACAATCTCGTTGGTCGCACGAATTCATTTCGTTCATCTAAGAGAAGTTTTCGTATTTAATAGCATATTATTTTGAAATTGCTCCGGCAGAGAAAAACACAAACTAATTCATACAATACCAACTAGCAGTTCGCGATGGCTCAACTGAATCCGTACTGCTCCGGATACACGGATACAGCTACTAAATAGTCAGACCGAGACCATCGTTATGATCAACAATTATCTGACGTATAGCAACAATAAGGAATGAAGCTTTTTTGACGTTGACTGTTTGACGAATAATGCTCGTAAATATTATAAAGATATTCGTGTATAACAGCGAACAAATCGTTTGTCGAACGAAGCTGTTTCGCAATAAGCCAACGAAAGTCGTTTCGTGGTTTTCACGAAAAAATAGTAACAAAAAATAAATGTGTTTCAATAGAACTACGAACGATTCATGATATGTACGAAAAATTCGTATATTTTATGAAAATATTCTGTACGAAACTAATGCCTAGAAATTTACGAATATATTCTATCAGTGTATCCACTGCACAAAATGCAACATGCATATCAGTCTGGGAAATTCACGATCACTCTGCTTCACGATGTTGTTAACAAAATTAAGAGAGCCTTCTCGCTCAAGCAATCTAGATAGGGTGTATTCCTAGATATTGGGGATGCTTTTGGTAATGTGTCCTTCCAGTCTATTCTGGACGACGTGCGGTCATGGGATATCTGCATGTATCTCAGGTTGGATAAACGCAATGCTTAGTAACCGCATTCTTTTCTCGTCACTGCGACAGACTGAGATACGGAAGTTGAGTATTTCCGGTTGTCCTCAGGGTGGCGTTCTGTCACCTTTGTTATGTAACTTGGTTGCCGATGGCTTGTTGAAGAAACTCAATAAGCTTGAATTTCCAACCTACGAGTTTGCTGACGATTACCAAATACTAATTACTGGATTTTGCATCGGATCAATCTTTGACTTAATGCAACAAGCATAAAGGGCTGTCGAACAGTGGAAATTATCAGTCGAACAAGTTAAATTATCAGTTAACCCAAGCAAAACTTCAATGGTTCTTTTCACAAAGAAGCGAATAACAACCGGGGTTCGTCCCTTGCAGCTCTTTGATTCTGAGCCACTGTGTGCAGATCAAGTAAAATACGTTGGAGTTATATTGGATTCCAACTGAATTGATTTGCTCACATTGATTTCAGAGTCAAGAAAGCGTGCATGGCCTTCGGGCAGTGCAGACAAACTTTTGGAAAGACCGGGGGTCTCAAACCTAAATACATCTATTGGATTTACACTACAATTGTACGACCAATACTGTCATACGGATGCCTTGTGTGGTGGCAGAGGGGAGAGGTGATGACAATCCAGTCAAAGCTAAACCATCTGCAAAGAATGGCGCTCATGGCGTTGATTGGTGCTTTCACCACAACTCCGACTGCTGCTCTTGAGGCACTTCTAACAATTATACATAGGGGAACATGGGGAGACTTGACCAAGCGCAACATTCTATTTTTGGCTATGGTGTCTTCTATTCGATTCTTAATTTTTTTTCAAAAATTTTTTAATACTTGTTTCGATCCCTTAAGGTAATTTTAAAAGTTTGGAATGAAAAATCCTTTCACTTTACCTGATTAATAAATTTGCATTAAATGATGTAATTTTTTATCAAACTTTGTATGGACATTACTGGACTACTAATTACTATTAATGTACTAATATACCATCTTAATTTTTGTGAAGCAGTGAAATGATTTTACATAAATTGGAACATTGGAATAGTCATTACTAGAAATTGAATAACATTGAACGCAATAATTAATGTTGGGGAGACTTGACCAAGATTTTATGGGGAGACTTGACCAAGTGACAATTAGCTGAAGAAAGATACAAAATTTCTGATATTTATTATGCTTTGGTATCTATTGTTAATGTCAATCACGCTTTAAAAAAATCCCACCTCAAACATAAGTCTTTATATTTTAGTATTAGTAAACAAAGTTAGCAATAGTACGACTGTTTTCGTAATGTGTGAACATGCAATGCAAGCTGTACAGTTAGTCAAAATTTATCAAATTCAACCCTTTTATATTTTTTACTGCTACCCAAAGATCTCGACAATATGGAAAAAATAATTACAGTATGTTTTATGTCATTATTTTTTGTTATGATTTTTCAAAATTCTCTTGGTCAAGTCTCCCCACGGCTTGGTCAAGATTCCCCTCAGTGGGGAGACTTGACCAAAAAAAAAACGGTCTCAGAAAAACTTTTGTAACCTTTCGACAATTAAATTAAAAATTCTGCAAAAAATCATGAAGGCGCACAATAACTTTGCACATTATATCTCAATGACTTTTGAGGGATTGAAGGCTATTTTAGTGATTTAGGCAGTTTTAGCTAAAAACCTGGTCAAGTCTTCCCATGTTCCTCTACACCTCAAACAAGAAGCACTATAATGTGCATACAGTGGCCATGTTGATCTTGCTACCAGTCATACGCGATTGTGGTCACAAATGGTTACATGGGGTGAAAATATTTTTGCTCCCAGCGATATTACACTCACATGTGGTGTTCCTTACAGGACATTCCATGTGAAGATTTTCTGTCGAGAGGAGTGGTTGTCTGGTTATATAGAAAGACAACAACAAACGCAAGTGGTCTGTTACACTGACGGTTATCTGATGGAGGGACGTGCTGGTGTCTACTGTCGTGAAATGAGATTAGAAAAATCTCACTCACTAGGTAGATATTGTACTGTATTGCAAGCAGGAATCTTTGCGATTATGTGCGGGGTACAATTGGCCCTTCAACTGAGTTTTTTCGGCAAAGTTATAAACTTCTGCTCCGATAGTCAGGCTGCAATCATGGCCCTTAGTTCAGAAAAATCTCGGTTTAAGCTAGTGATCGCGTGTCGAACCCAAATCGAAGAACTAAGCATTGTCAACACTATCTACCTTGTCTGGGTGCCCGGACATTCTGGTATTATTGGAAATGAATGGGCTGACGAATTGGCCAGGGCAGGTTCAGCGATTGACTTCGTTGATCCTGAGCCCGCCCTGCCAATTTCGCCAAGTTGGATAAGGGAAAAAATACGGTCCTGGGCTTCGCCCGAGCACCGTAATTATTGGAGAAATCTACAAACGTGCCGCCAAACAAAGGCATTTCTTGAACAACCGTGCCCAGTGATTTCAAAAAATCTCCAACATTTTTCGAAGCTCCACTGCGGCATGCTAACCAGGGCTTCAACCGGCCACTGCAAACTCAAATATCACATGGAAAGTATTCAGCGCGCTGAGTCTTTTTCATGTGATCTTTGTGAATCCGACTACGGAACATCATATCATCTGATATGCACCTATCCAGCAGTAGCGCAATTGCGATTTCGAGTTTTTCGGTCCTTACTTAGACGACACCATGTTTGGACGGCTGAAACTCAGAGACATACTAAAGTATTTTATCCAATGTAGTAAAGAGCTTTAGGCTTACTCGCAGGCGAGTTTACCTACTTGTGAGATTAACTTACCTGATGTTGTTTTTGTTTTTGTGCTGTTATATTTCCCACACCTCCTTCTCCTTTTTGCGCTAAGGAAATGATGAAAACACACGGCAAGGCACAAATCCCCGACTACATACGGGGAACGTGCCATTTAAGCCAATATATTCCTGATTCCTGATATGATTCATGATAGTAACATATTGCTATCAGCTGGGTAATATGAATGGTTTCAACACATTGCTATGTGGATTAAACTCGTGTTTAGTACTTTAGCGTGGAATTCACTTTTCCTATACTATATACAAATAGGACCACGTGCTCTGATACATTTTTCAAAGAGAGATCTTTCGAATGTGCCAAACCCCAGATTTTTCCACAAAATATATATTTGATATTTCAAAATTAAGTCGAATTTTCTGATAATTCTGAAAATTATAGAATCTTTGATTAAATAGTAGTTGGAAAGCAAAAATGAGCACAAATGTATTTTGAAAAAAAAGGAATTTGAAAAGTATTTTTTCGTGAATTTCAAGATACCCCAAACAGTTACTACTAAAAGCTTATAGTCCTAAGTTCATTCTAAAATTCATCGATGCAAATCTAGTCCTAATTATCAGTTTTACTAGTTTTTTTTTAAACAAATATCATCGAAACCAAAAGGTTCAGTACTTTAAACGTAGTTGTTTATTAACAACATGAACATGAAGGTGTTAAAATATTATTAAGAGTGGCACTGCCGCTATACGCCCAATTGTCCCACGTTTGCAAAATTGGCAACTGAGACAAACGCGATTAAGTTTCAGAGCTTGAGCTTGTGCGACCACCCTGGCTGCTACTCCATTATTGATCTGGACTAGCTGAAGTTGCACAGGGAACAAGCAGATAATTATGCTTGGGAGTAACGAAACATTTTTCAATATGCAACTCCTGGTAATCCTAAAGCGTAATTGATCAATACCGGCGCCGGTCAGGCCCGAACGTAGATCGCGGAAGGAAAGGAAATGAACGTTAGTCCGATACTTGCTTTTGCTGGAGGCCGTATATACTACTGCGCACTCCACAACTATCACGGGAGTAGGATATTTGTTAGTATGTATAGAAGTTGGATTCTACTCTTCTTTACCAACGTCAGAGAGGTGACTCCTCTTTCTGGACTAGATATCGATCCATCAACTCATGGACCGGGGACCTACGGTATTACTACCCTTCCGAAGGAAGACGTGACCACAGATTTTTCACCTCAGAGAAGTCTCAACGACTTCGGCTGGGATTGAACCTAGGTCACCTGGAATGAGTGGCGGTTACGCTTACCACTCAACCACCGGCGCCGTCAATGGCAACTGAGAAATACGCGATTGAAGATGAAAATTGTATTAGCAAAAATCCAATTAACGTTAATTTTTACGAAAAATGTTAAGTGGGACTGTTATGGCGAGAAATCGCACAGAAACCGGAAAATTCTACGCATATCAGTCCCATCACGATCTATGCAAACGATGTTCATTACTCATTTTGTTTACAAAAGTGTATGTCGATAGTTTTCTTGTTACTCGCGAGTTCATCAAAATCGGAAATAGGTGCGTTCGCCATGTTATGGAAACGACGACAGTGATGAAGAGCTACAGGATTAATCTCACTGCTGTAATTAATATTACCACGGCCATCTCTTTTTAATGAACCTTTATTTTCCCCCATTCTTCTCAGTGGCCGATATCTAGCGTAATATACTTATTTTTTATTGTAAACTTTTTTGGGCTTTTTGTTAGTGGAACAATTATGCGTAGAATTTCAACAATGGGACAAACAGTCTTGGTATTTTTTCCCGGAGTCGTCGAACAAACTGTATGATTTGGATGTGTTTTTTGAAAAGATATACCATTTATAAGTTTCGATATATTCAATCTCAAACTTTAAAAAGCGTTTTTTCTCGAAATGTGCAAAATGGCGCCTGTCATAAGATAGCACAACAGCGACGACTTATGATCATACAATCAAAGCAATTTAAAACTAATTTTATGAGTTTTAAATAATATTCTGATAACAATAGTGTGGTTTTAAAATCTATCGGAACAAAACATCGAAATTCCGAAATTGAATTGAATCACCAGAGGAATACCGATTTAATATATCTATTGGTGCAAGAAATATTCAGGGGAATACTTAGTTGTTACCAAAGTGTCTTTACTTTTAACCGTATTCAGTATGCATAAACAATAAACACACAACCACACATCCCTAGTAACAATTGTGGTTTTATGATAGTTTTATAGCCGCTGATAAAACTTAGATTGCAACTTGTAGCGTGCTATAAAACTTCAATTGTTACTTGGGATGTGCAATATGCTGTATAAAAATAGAAAAAAAAATGTCATGCAAACATATGACATTGTATTACTTCAATGCTATTAATTTTATGCGTTATGCAATACAATTATTTTTTGATTTGACGAATGATAACTGCAAAGCTGGCACTGGTGTAATAAGTCATTTGTACACACCACATCGGTACGGTATTAATATAAAAAGAAGTTGTTGTAAAACTTGGAGAAATCATTAACTCATAACAGACTTAAGACTTTACCTATAGAAACCAATTTGCCAGAAACGGAATGCTAATGACCTGTCGATAGTAAATGTGTCAATTTATCTTTTGAAATTTATTATCTCAAACAACGCAATAAATATCAGCAAATATTGCAACTCATTGATCTTGTTTCAGGCACTCTGTCAAAGTGGAAAAACCGATGCAGTAGCACAGAGTATGAAGATATATGCAAAGTGATGAAGTTCAATCTCGAAACGGCTCTGGGGTTATGATTGATGCCGCGTTTAAAACAGCAATGCCCGGAAGCCAAGAAACACGTCCTGATATTTAATGTTCACCATGTAGGAGATCTTTGGTTCATAGCCCATGAGCAAGCGCATTTCGAAAGTCATTTGCGACGAAACCAGGTGTATGTATATTAAAGGATCATGAACTATCACCATATGCAAATATGAATTATACATTCAGTAATGAATGTTTCAATGCTTAGCCATGAGCTCTCCAATGCTCAGTGTTTCTAGTGTATATGTTGAAATCGATACTAAATGCCATGCTAGAATATTAACGAAAAGTGAGCGGAAAAAAAGCTATGTGTGAAAAATATTAATAATCCAAATTGATCACGTCTTTTGACAAATAGAATAATGATTTTAATACCAGTAATTACAACCCGGCATAAATTGATCCTCGTACAAGATATTGGATTGGTGGTGTTAATGGTCCTCGTGTAAAGCGTTGGTGTTATTTTTATGAGTTTATAATTGTTCACTGATTGAGTGCGAATAGCCAAGTGCTGGTGAGTGCTGGGCCGTAAAGAGATTACATAAATTTGCATAAGCTGACAACTGCTATTTTTCATCGCTCTGCGTGTGAGACCTGATACTGATCGGGACAGAGTGAAGTGACGATTAAAAGTAGCACCATTTGTTTGTTCGATTTATCAGATGATGGCACGAGCGGCATGATATGCAATCTCTTCGGAAATCTCTACAGCACCCGAGGATGCGAGGATGATTGATGGAACTCGTAATAAATATTTACGCGTAATCAACCTGTAGTATGGCGATTTGACTTCAACGAGACAATGATTGTTCTGGCTATGACGTAAAATGAGAAACCTTCCACTGATCATGTGTATCATACTCATGTTTGTCAAAGTAAGGTAAGTGATGCTTTTATTTAAATGTTTGGGGTGGAATGTTTTTCGGAGAACATTTGGTTTTATAACATTAATCAACTATTTACCTTTCGTATGAGAGGATGTTCGTGTGCTATTGGTTGGGGATCTTCTGCTCGCTAGATGGCGATCGAAACAAATTGTGTTTTACTCCTCTTTCGTTGAAAGTGGCAGCAACGCGCGGCAGGTATTAGCTGTTATATTATAAAAGAAATGTATAGAATTCGCTCAAACTTTCAAGATTTTTTCCAAGGACCGAGTCTTATATACCAATCGACTCAGCTCAACAATTTGGGACAGTAAATGTGTTTTGCCTTTCTCATAAAGAAAGGATATGCAATCACTGAAAACCGACTTTTTAACCGAGGCCCGGAGAGCCGAGCCTCATATACTCAGTTCGTCGAAATTGACAAATGTCTGTATGTGTGTGTATTTTCAAAACTCACTCACTTTTCTCAGAGATGGCTGAACCGAATCGCTCAAACTTGAAATGAAAAGTATAACGCTCCCATAAGCTTCTATTGAATTTTTTGTCGATCGGACTTCCGGTTCCGGAGTTACGGGTTGAAGAGTGCGGTCACCCAGCAAAGTCCCATATAAAATGGTAACACCATGACATCCAAATGGTGTAATACATACCAAAAAGAGTGCAAAATAACTCGGATTTGCGGGTCTAGATCACTAATGATAATTCTAAGCAGCTTTGACCACATTGGCCACTTATGACGGTTCTTGATGCCACCAGGAACTTTCCAAGTTCGTAAGTTAATCTTACACCTTTTTTCTCAGGGAATTCTTGACCGATTTTTATAAACTTGGTTTCAAATGAAAGATACAATACTCCCATGGAATGCTATTGAATTTCATTCGTATCTGAGATTTGGTTCCGGAGTTACAGGTTGTTTATTGCGACCACATTGGAATTTGTTTATATGGTACAATCGTAATACTTCAAAGGTTAAAAATCCATTTCTATATGCAAGTCTAGATAACATCATTTCTATTTACAAGACTAGATCACTGATGGCCAATCAAAGGTTCTTTAAATATATTGTCCACTATGGACAGTTCCGAAATTTTCGGGTTCTGGACGTATTCCAGAATTAGTCACATCGATTACTCGGTGATGACTGAACCGATTTTCATAAACCAAATCTGAAATGGTCGGTATAATATGCGGTTGGGTGTTGCATACTCCATCAGCCCCCTCTCAGCTTCCCCTCACACCATCTCTTTCTACATCAACCCCCCCCCCCCTGCCTCACTCCTTTGACCTACATTCTCTTCATCTGCCATATACATTTTTAGAGAAGTCCCATAGACATATATTATAAGTGAATTTGGAGTCGCTCAGCTCAAATTTGATATCGAAAAGATCAGATCAATTCATCTTATAGTGATAAATTGAATTTATCACACATTTTATGATATAAGTTTTGCCAATAGTTGGTAATGAATACGAATGAGAACATAAATAAACTATCCGACTTCATTATCGTCAATTCGGTTCTTGCGGATTATATTTCACCGTACTTTAGTGAACTGTAACTTTTTTACTGCAAACTTTATATTAGATGAGAGAATCTTTCGACATTCTTGCTATTCTTACTATAACTTTCAGCTATCAACTCGGTATCGTTTGTTGGTTTTAATCGACGATTTTATGAATTGTGTGTTTAGGCTAGCTTCAATTCGGTTCATTTCTTAGCTGTATTTTCGATTTAGGTATAACACTTTTTTACATTTTAACGACATTTAATTGGCTAGAGAGCTAGGAAAGTTATGAAAATTTAGAGCCCTAGTACTCCAGACGCCTTTCTACTACTTATGCGCAAATTAATAAGTATTGATGCCTTGTTAGCTTAGTGTCGACTATCAGAGATAGTACTTCATCAGCTTTTAACTTCGCAAATTCTGTAGCATAAGCACTCAAGTTAACTAGATTTTCATAATAACTTGCATCAACTTTAGACAATTTTAATACAGTGAAGATCCGTTTTTAGTGAGTTTTAGGCTGTTAAAACGGGGATATTGACAAAATCGGGACATATATTTTTCTTTCTTTTTAACAAACCGAAGCTCTTAAAATATTCTTTGGTCCTTAGATATAGCTTCATAACCCTTTCCGATTATTAAGTATAAATTTCGTTTAATAGGGTAGGCAGCGCAAAATTTAATATAAATTAAAATTAGGATTTTTTCATATTAAGGATCTCTAAGATAAGAAAAATGTTCTCAAGAAAAAATTTACTCGAATTCGACTTAATTTTCATATGAGGCTGACAAAATCGTGGGCTGATAGCGGGTCTTCACTATAATCTATGAATCGTAATGTAATGGTACACAGAAAACTTGCATTACCTAGCAGTAGGTAATTTTAAATCTGTGCATCCCACTTCCTCCAACGAAAAACGAAAGAAAGGGAGTCCAAATTTACCAAAAAATAATGAGATATTCCCCAAAGCCGACTAAACTTCATCCCATTAATTTTAGAGTAAAAAAATCATTCCCTCTCTCTCGTTTTCCGGCAGTGAAATAAGGACAGAAAATTAAAATTACTTACAGGTAAGTAATGGATTTTAAGTGTGTACATGACAACAATGTTCCATAAATACCTTCTCGTCTCATTGCAACTGTACTCTCCGCAAAATAGATCTTTGTCACACATGTCCATAGCGAAATAGCCCATTGTTCTTTCAAATTGATGTTCTTTGGGTGTTTCAAGCAATTCGAATAATTAAAAATCATATTCGATTTTGTTCTGTATGCTTTCGTCCATTTCTAGACAGCCAGTTTATAAAAGGGGCAAATGAGTTATTTTAACAATCTTTTCCTAATACACTAGTTTTAACATTATTTATTACTTGTATGGACTTGTCAGCTTTCAGATTCGTCCAAATCTGAAAAAATCAGATCCGTTCAGATTTCGAAATATATATGTTAGTTAATTGTCAGCTAAAATTTTTTGCTGAATTAATACTATCATTGTTAGAAGTACTATTCGAACAGCATCATCTTGAATATAACAAAAGATGCTCACCATGTTCTTGAAAAAATATTTACACAGCTAAACTAAAATGATGAGCAGTCAACCGTTTGGCGAAGCTACAACCTGAACAAAGATTTCACGAACAGTACTACTTTCATTAGTTGATACCTCAAATCAATCGACCTATCAAATACGTCATTACGAAACAAATCTACTCTGCAATACAGATATGAAATTAGTTTGGTTTGGAAATATAAATGATTTTTGACTTTCTTATATACATATTTGGAAATCACTTCAAAAATCGACCAGCCATTTTAGTCCCAGAGGGCCAAGTGTCACATACTATTCGATTCATATCGTCGAGACCGCAAAATGTCTGTGGGTGCATGTGTGTATCAAATAAAACCGCTCAATTTTCTTAGAGATAGCTGAACCGATTTGCACAAACTTAATTTCAACTTAGCAAATTGTTAATTGATTTTCACAAACTTGATTTCAAATGATAAATACAATACACCCATTGACTGCTATTGAATTTCATTCAGATCTGACTTTTGATTCCGGAGTTACTACGGTTACATAGGAATTTAAACCGAACTAAGGTACCGGGCATATTCCAGAATTAAAGTCACATCGGATTCGGTGATGACTGAATACATTTTCACCAACTAGGCCTCTCTCACATCCTCTTTTACAGGTATAATCCCTTTTTCCTCCCACTGCATTCCAAATTATGTTATACGAAGACAACATTTAATTCATGCTGATTTATCCACTTAAATATTATATTTTTTGTTCCAAGGACGTCATCGTCAACATGTTGCTCATCAGGTTCGTGGCACTCGTGCCCTTGTAAATATGTGCAAAGTGTAATAAGAATGTAATAGACATTTTCACAAATATATTGAATATAACTTGCTATTGGATAAATGAGAAAGGCACAATTACACCATTAGGTGGATTAAAACAGGTTTTATAGTAAAGTTTAAAAAGCTTCAAAAACTTGGGCTGTAGTTCACTCACAGACAAACAGACGTAACACTCGAAATTTTACGAACGCTCACATTGGAAAACATATTTTTATAATACGTAAGTCTGCAGGAACCCCACATGCAGTGATGTGGCGCCATGATTCCTGGTTAAAATTTGTTCGCTTGACGTCCAGTCTGTCTGAAAATCAGAATGTTAGATTATTGGGACCCGTTGCTTACCAGATTCAACAATAATCCACGATCCGTTGTCGATTAAAATGTTTCTACAATGCGATTAAGGAGGCGTCTGGTGTAAAGTGCTCTAACCGAAAGTTATTTTGTTTTACGATTTTGAAAGCAAGGCAACAGTCGATCCTATGTGAATTGTTAAGATTTATGACTCTCGATAAAATTGTCTGACACATGAAATTCAATAAGATTTGTAATGCTTAGACTCGTAGTTACTCGATGAACCAAAAAAATCGAAAAAGTTCGAGTTTCGGAAAATGCTTTCATAAAAACCGAAAAATATAATATTTTTCGCTCTTTTTTCTTTAAAATAACAGAAAGAATTTTTTTTTATTCGGTTTTCTGAGGTTCATCGACAGGCTACACATATGGTGTATTTTCCTAGAAAAAATCAATTCAATTCGTTGATTAGTTTTTGAGCTATCGTGTTCGACAATTTGAAAAACACTGCGGGTTTATCTGTTCCGCGTTTACGTAACACTTGCGAAATGATTCTGGTAGAAAATGTATCACTGTGAAGTATTTTTATGTTGCTGTATGATATTCTCAGTTTTCGAGAAGTGTTTATCAGAAGATAAGCAGAAATATGCGAAACAACGTATAATTTGTTTTTTTTTTATTTGAGCTCACGAAATTTTGTGCATTTTAAATTTTTATTTTCACAACCATTTTATGCATTGATTTTAGGTTTCCCATAACTTAATGGAAAAAGGTAAGTTACATTCATTTTACACTGTATCTCCTATGAAATGTGGTTAAATAAGTTCCTGATAATTAACCTGCCCTGCTAACACAAACTTCTATTCCTGAAACATCTATGAAAGTAGTATGGGTTCCCTGCACTTTCGCTAGTAGATGTTGAACTAACAATCCTTCCCTTCCTCGGCGATTGTAAGGACGTGGCCAGGTGTACACTGTGATGCTTGTTCCACTATGAAGAAAAAGTGTTAATCCCAAATATGTTTTTCTTGCGACGCGGTATGGTGGATATTTTGTTAAATATTAGCTGATCACTGTACAGCCACCCACGATTTGTGCAATCGCATATGCTATGCTATGCTATGCTATCGTGTTCGACAATTTGAAAAACACTGTTTCGAGAAAAACGCTGGTAAAAGGTGTACAATATCGCATCACAGATAAACGCTGTAGAAAACGACCCTTCGGGTATTTTCTCTTGGAAATTTGGGTAGATGTAGTTTAGAGTATATTGTTTACACTGTATTTCTATTGTTGCCAGTTTTTCGAAAATGTTTGCCGATAGATAGAAATCTGCGTGTGTTACAGCAAATACGCGCGAGGAACGCACGGCTGTTTAAAACAAAAGAAGTTCAGCGTTGTCACCGAGATTGCAGCAGACTATTCTAGAGGTTTAATATTAACAATTAGGCGGATAAAAAAACAGTCGATTTTTGTTACTCACTACACCAGACCCCCTTAACAAGTTTGGACTAGCTCCTGCAGTGTACAATATTAAATGTCCAGGATATATGGGAAATAAAATATTTAACTAGTGTGATTCTCGTAATTATTAGTGCTAATTTTAAATAGATACAAAGACAAAATTAATCATTTCGTCCCTTTACTATTTCCTTAGTTAAAGTCGATTTTAGAAATCAGAGATGCGATATTTTACACAATTCGGTAGTTCTTTTGAACATGGTGTACTCAGTACACTAGCTCTAGTTCCGGAAGATTAATAAGCGTTAAAATTCATATCATTTATCACTTATCACAAAAAATTGTATTTGTATGGTCAAAAAGATTATCATGAACATTGTTAAGTGATCGCGGTCTGTCTCGGTTTAGGCGTGCATTCCTGTCAATGTCCGTAATAACGGTGCATAAATTCGAATCAATATTCTATCAAAGATGCGATGATGACAATCGTTAGGCAATCACACACGACGAGAAAGTTGCAATATTGCCCATATATGTCAATATGTCAGGCTGAATAGCAGTATTCCTCTGGCATAGCTAAACGATTCAGATTGCACGAAAAAATGTCGTAAAAGGTTTCAATAAACTTCCGATAGCGAGACTTGTTCGTTGGTGCGACTAAAGCTTTTGTCACCACTGTTTAACGAAAACGAAAACAATCTTTTTACAAGCTTGCAACATTTGACAGGTAACTCGCGACGTCGCTGTTTACGATGAGTTTAGCACAAACATTAAGCAGGAATACCAAGATAGGGAAGATGGCATGCACGTATGATCTTTTAAATCTGTTGGTTAAATTTTTTGAACCATTCTTCGAAGTGTTATATCTGTTTGTTTGTGGTCTGTGTGGGACTCACGACTCACTTACTTCTTACTTTTTTTCACCCTTCTTCCTCGCGGAACTACATCAAGGTACTACTTCGTGGGGGAGGCTCGTTGTGTCGTTGCCCCTCTTTCTTCTGCTCTATCTCAGAGCCTCACTTGGTCCATGAAATGGCCCGACCATTGAGCTTTAATTTGACTCTCGACTCTTCTACTGCTTCTTGTTTCCATATATTACGTCGCCATTTACCTCTCGTCTCAGTGAGGTGTTTAGATTCTCAGTTCATGAGCCATTTAGCTCCTGTTTCCGTGAGTCGTACAGCGCCCAGCCTTATCACGATCTACTCGGATAGTCCTCCCGACAACGATACCCACTACCTTCAGCCATTTATCTCCCAGTTTTATCGAGATCTACTCGAATATTGTGCGACGGTGAACTACCCATTCCGACTAAGAGTTCCCTGGCAGCGTAATTTCTTTCGGTACCGATGTCTGTGTCGTGAGCCAATTAGCTCCCATTTTTGTCATGATATAGTCAGATGGCCCACGGCGGTGAATCTTCCTACTATGATTTCCCCGGCGGTAGATTCGTGATGTTCGTTTCCGTGAGCTATTGAGCTCCCCGATTCGTCCCGATCTACTCGATCTAGTCGCCAGCGGTTAACCTAGCTTACTAAACGGTACGTATTCCGATGTCTCTTACATGTTCACACACTCCGGGCAAAGAGTTGACGAAGCATGGCCTAACCGATTGAGGTGCTTTCACAAATGTCTGTGTGTGTATGTCGCAAACTATCTATCGTGTTTCTCAGCAATGGTTGAACCGATCTCATCTAAACCAATTTCAAATAAAAGGCCCAAAACGCATACCTAACGCTAATAATTTGTTTTTTGTTTTGATGATAAGTTTCCCAGATGTGGATAATTGTGTACGTAAAGAAGGTACTATTCGCAGTTTTTTTAGATTATCTGTTAAAATTGACAAAGACAAATGTTTTGCATATCAGCCGAAAGCTTATACGCACACCTTCCCAACGAGCTATAGATTGTTATAATCGGACTGTTATAAAAAGAGATATTTGACCCATAAAACGTTGCACTGGGGTACAAATGTACCCCACGCCATCTTTGGGGCCGTGTGAAGGCGAGAATTAGGCATTTAGCGTCCTAGAACCCTAACCATATTTCAATTTAGAGTTCATAGTAAGAGTAGGAAAAGGTGGTAAAGCCAGTTTGCTTTTGGCCTTCGTGGAAGCAGGAGTCAAAGTTGACGTGGGGTATATTTTTACCCCTATGTACGGTTGCCGTTAGTGTTTCGTTCTGTACCTGGAAATGTGACTCGTGGCAATACCAGTTTAAATACCAGTTGTTTCGCTATGTAAGTACCAATGTTTTACTGGCCAGAATTTTTTTTTTTTCATTTCAAATTTCCACTCCATTTCGTGGTACTTTCCAAAACCCGATTTTTCAACTTTCACTCTTCCAAATAATTGCACTTTTTCCAAAATCTCAAAATTACATATGCCGTTTCTATACCATTCTTTCAACTTTTAGGATCATTTGATTTTTTTCAATTCAGTTGACAATTTATAGTTATAGTGATTTTTGTGAAAATAGTCAAAACTTCATTTTTTTCACTGCTGTTTACAGTTACAGTAGGCAGGCTTTTCTTAGCTGCTTTTACACAATGTTTTCCGTGGTGCAGTGTCTTTTTGTAGAATTCGCACCTTGGAATCTACCATGGGTGCATAACCAGTGTTGTCTGATGAAACGTCCCATTTTCGGTTGATTTGCATAAAAGGTTATGTATGAAGGAGTTGGTTTATACGGAAGTATTCTCACCACAAGAACAACATCAGGGACACGAGGGAAAATGCGATGTTTCAGCTATTATGGAAACCACTTCTCCGTGTCTTGACGATTAATCACGATGTCAGGGATGTGTGAAGATAATTCATGTAAGCGCATCTCTCTAGAGCTTTTATGTATATATACGGGGATGATGTTGTTAACGTTGATGTGCTACACGTTGTTCCGCGAAACAAACGACTGTGCATTTTGTGCTTGATATGGTGCATTGGTAGGGCGGTATCTTATCCCGGATTGAGCACAATCTGCATGTTTAGTAATTGTTTCACTTCCCGAGTAGCTGGTTTTACATGACATTTCCAAAAATCAATAGCAACACAATACGTCTGCTGTCATTTTTGCCGTGTATCTGTAGCGGAACAATTTTTAGCTTCTACTCTGGGCGAGATGAGAAGGTAGACTGATCTCAATTAACCGTTGATTAAAATGGATAATTTTTGTATTTCTATAGCACGTTCAAAAAATTTTTCCTCTACAAATGCATTGTGTTTAGATAGAACAGTGATTGTGTGCCTCGCCAAAGGTGCGTGTGATGTTTATAAGAACCCAATTATAATGTGCAAAATAAAGAAAGTTCAGTTCAGCCAACAGCAGCAGTACTCGGTTGCCCGCTGTATTTGCATTTGTTTAATTTGCGTCTGATTACTGCGTTCTGTGTCTTAAAATTGTTGTCGGGCCACACATATTCTCACAGCATATAAAAACCGATTGATTGATTTAATAATTTTAAACGAGAATTTCTAACTGCATCTGCTACCTTCTCATTTTGCTTACAACAAAAGCTAAAAACTACTCCACCGCTTCAAGTAAATAAATCAATCCGTGTGTCGCTTTGTCTGCACAGTAGAAGCAAAATATTGTGTTCCAATCCAACCCACTATGCCGAAAAAATGATTGACGATTATAAGCAGATTATAAGGCCTTTTGTGGTCAAACTGTATTCCCGTTACTTTTCAAGACGTTCCTTAAGATCTATTGTTAAAAGTACAAATACACCCTACAATTTCACCATGTTAGACATAGCGATTATATTTCATATATTTTCTGATTATATTTCAGAACATCAATCAAGCAGAAGCGTTTGTTTCGCGAAACGAAATATATCATTGGATGTGGCAACATGAAGTCAGTACCTCTGTATATATAAGTGATGACACAAACGATATACGAATTCACGAGTTAGCACCGTGCACCTCTAATTATGTTGTTAATCGTTATGTTAACCCAAATACCCGTAAATTGAAAAACTCGTACCTACGGCAATTTTACTCGATTTCGATACCACGGAATAAGAAGCTGTGCAAATTCACCTGTCTGGCACGCTATCTGTGGACGTGGCAATATGAGTCAACCGGAGACTAATAGAAACCACGGACTCTCGAGTTTCTCATGGCTGAAGAGGCACTAACTCATGCTAAACTAGAGGGCTTAGGATTAAAAGGGCCTGGCAGTAATACAAGCCTTGGGGCCCGTTGCGGCTCTCGACGGCCCTGCCCATAAGTTAGCAAATGTGCAGCTCTCACATTTGCGAATAACTTATCTATAGACCAAATATCTTTCTTGAATACTTTAAAAGTTAAGGCATGTTGTTTGTGAATTACCTTTTGCCGCCTATTTATTATTCAATGCAGAAATGAATCGTTTAAATAAGCCGAATTTTATTTCGATAAAACGGAAAAGGTTGATATAAGGGCATTTTGCATATTCATTTTTACATTTATCATAAAAGAAATGTATAGAATTCACTCAAACTTTCAAATTTTTTTCCTAGGCCCAGAGGGCCGAGTCTTATATACCAATCGACTCAGCTCGACAATTTGGGACAATGTCTGTGTGTGTAATGAACAAACTCTCATTCGTGTTTCTCATCAACGGCTAAACCGATGATATCCAAACCAATCACCCAGACAGAACGTTATTAATTTGTTTTTGACTCTGATGTTTAGTTCCTAGGATATGGATGTTTGAATGTCTAAAAAAAGGCACTTTTTAAAATTACAGTCGAAATTGACAACATAGATGAACACTTTTTATATCTTTAGATAGCTTATACGAATACCTTTTGGACAAGTTATAGTTTGTTGAACTCGGACTATTAGCGAAAGAGATATTTAACATTAAATACGGATGACGGATTCTTGCCGCTTCCTAATATCTAAAAATAAGACCAAAACATGAAATTGATTATTACCGCCAAAAGGGCTAAGCTGAGGTCAATAGCACCTTCGGAGAAGTAATTGGACTTAATATGGACTTATGTTTTCACTGATTAATCCCCCTATAAGCGAGATATTTTCATAATTTGCTTGTAAGTGATTATATTGAGATGATGTCTTCTGCAAATTTATAGCTCTTTATTTTACTGAAGACACCAAGTGTGTGTCTTGTATGCTTCAAAAGTTATAGCATATTATTTATTTTTCAATATAGCAATGACCCGTTTTAATATATCAGCCGAATTTTATTTCGAGTTTTTCTTAATCACTTATCAATGCGCAATCTTTCATTTGCCAGTACCTTCATACCGTTAATTTTCTAACTTATGACCCTTTGATCGATCTAAAATATATTTCGGAAAACGAGAAGCGAAATAAATGATTTCAAGTAAGTGGAAACAAAGTCATTATAAACTCGCCCACAAGAAATTTCTTCGAATACTGTCTACTTGAGGATTATAGGATTATTTTGAGGATATCTTTTTTCTACTGCATCGATCTACACTAACTACACCATTTTTGGTAATCTGTTAAAATAATAATTTCACGGTTTCTTTCAAAATTTGGCGAACCTTTTCCCATTCGTTTATTTGTTTAGGTAGGGTGGATGTACCAATAGTTGCATACTTAAGGAAATCTTTTGCTAAAAAATCGATAATCCCTACTTCATTGGAAAAATATAAAGATTGTTCAATAACCAATTTATGCAGTTAAAACCGCTTTTACCACTATAGGAACACATGTACCAACAGTGGTGCCTTCGCTAATTTCGGGTCCTATTGTTGCAAATCCAATTGATTTCTTATGGGACTTGCAACTATAGGTACACTATATCAACTATAGGTGCAAGGGAGCTCGAAATTCAAAGAACATCATTTTTTTTTCAATAGTTATTTGAGCAAATTTCAAGGATAACAGTTTTATTGTCGCATAATTTTAGTGCGATAAATCGATAAAAAAAATATTTGTTGATGGTTGGTACCTTAGTTAGGCGTATAACCCACTACTGCAACTATTGGTACACCTCAACTATAGGAGCACCCACCCTAGTTTATGTTAAAAATATCCTAAATTAATAAGTACAATTAAGGAGATGGACTGCTTTGCGAGACAAAAAAGAGACATGTTTTCGTAATTTTTTGAAAGGGAAAGAAACGTACTAACTTCTTGTATACTCGTATACACATTTGGGAAGCTAAACTAAGAATTTTCCTTGACAAACTTCACAATATGGGGAGTAAAGGAATATTTCGTTAATAGAAAAGTGCAGTTGGTAGTTGTAATTGAAATCAATGAAACAACGAAATTGAGCATGAGCATGAGCATGATGACCGTACAATTCGTAGTTGCTACTCCGTGATTGACCAGAACAAGCGAAATTGCACAAAGAACCAACGAATGGAGCCTGGGAGTAGCTTCCCATCCTCAGTGTGCACGTTTCGAGAGTTTCAAATTTTGAAGTGTCAATAACGGCGCCGGCCACGTCCTTACAGTCATCGGGGAAGGAAGGAAATGTTAGTGTGATAACCGTTGTTATGGAGACCGTATATACCTCTGCATCTCCACGGTTACCACGGAAAGGAGGTTTTGTTAGTGGGATGGGATACATAGTTACATAAATCTGGATTAACCTTGGTATGTGATACAATCTATGCGACTCTCAGAAGCGTTATAAGTTAATAATTGCTCTGGGCAGCCGGCTGCCGAGAATTTCAAGAAGATTTATCGTTTGTTGTATTAATTTGGGAATTCTAGGCTTAAAGATATGCAACTTAAACTCCGGACAGCCGGCCATCGGGAGTATTGCTTTTCTTTGATTGAACAAATATTTTTATAAGACAAGGGAACTTTCAAGTTTCTTTACTCCGACGAAGATCGAAAATCTTAGAACAATAACATAGAATATGATACGATTGTCTTAACTCTCCGGAGATACCCGTCGTAATGGAAAAGTTGTTACTTGACTGAATATTACTATCTTACTATCTTAGTATAATTATCGAGGTTAAATCGCGATATAAGCATATATACTTTCTTTATACAGTCATGAGGAACAAGCCGGCTTTTGTAACTATTATTCACGCGCGATGTTATGCTATCTCACGATGAATTCGCGCTGGGGTATGGTAATGTTTGTTTTTATTTTTCATGGTTCATCCCAAATGAAAACCCTAATTTTAAGTATTGAAAGGTACCTTGAAAGGGGGCCGAGAAGTCGCCGCTGGGGGTCCGCGAAGCAAAATATCCCCTCCGAGCGGATATAAAAAATCAAGTCTTGCTTCCCAACAGACTGAAAATTATATATTGACAGCAATGTTTAACCGTGGGGGTCCACAACATCGCAGGGTGATTTCTAAGGGGCCCGAGGCACGAAAATGCTTCAGAACCGCTGATATAGACCGATGCAGAGAATCCCTTCTCAATCCAATATTCCCAACGTTACTCTCAATGGAAGCAAACTATATCCCATCGACTTACAAAATTTTGGACTCTTTATACAGACCCGCGAATCGTAAAAAACGCAACCAAAAAGGAAAAAACCTGTTTTAATCCACCTAGAGGTGCAATTGTGCCTTTCTCATTTCTCCAAACTATGATTTAATAGCTGGTTCGTACAATATAACATGTCTTTCATTCTTATTACACTTGGTAAGTATATATAAGAGCACCTTTTTGCATTCATCGCGGTATCGGTTTGAATCGGAGTTTTCTATGTGATCGACCTCCACAACCCGTAACTCCGGTGCTGGAAGTCGGATGGAGATGGAATTTAATATCAGTTTCTGGGGACGCAACACCTTTCATTTGAGACTAAGTTGAGCAAATCTAGCCATTTTCGAGAAACCAATATAACCGTTATTCTGACTTTGGATGCTTCCGGATCCGTCGATGGTGGCCAGTGTGGCCAAAGAGACTTTGAATGACTGTTGGGGACCTAGATCTACAAATTCGACAGTTGTGTTTACATTTTGGAAAAAAAATCACCTTTTTACATTAATCGCAGAATTCGTTAGAATCGGGATTTGCTGCGTGATCGTACGTATCACCCTGTAATTCAGGAACCAGAACTCGGATCCACACAAAATTCAACAGCAGCTGATGGACCTTTCATTTAAAATTAAGTTTGTCAAAATCGGTTCTGAAAATTCCGAGAAACCGATTTGGAAAAATCAACAAATTTTGTTTTGTAACCATACTCTTCAACTCGTAATTCGGAACAAGATGTCGGTTGAAAATGAAATTCAATAGCAACCTATGGGAATATTATACCTTTCATTTGAATCTTAGTTTGTAAAAATCGGTTCAGCCATCTCCGAGTAACCGATGTCCGCACATACACAAATCCGCACATACACACACATTCATACACACATACACATACACACATACATACATACACACATACATACACACAGATATTTTGCGATCTCGGCGAACTGAGTCGAATGTTATATGAGACTCGGCCCTCCGGGCCTCGGTTAGAAAGTCGGTTTTTGGAGCAATTGCATAACCTTTCTATATAAGAAAGGCAAAAGAATAATATTTAATTAGCTTAATAAGCATGAGTTCAATGTTATCATGTGATTATAATTTGCAAAGGTTGGTGGAATGCGTTTGAACGTGTAGGGAATGGGGGTTTAGTAGAGTGGGTGTGGAGGATGCGTCAGAAATCCTTCATCTTATTTCGGTATACGGAGTGGATGAAGGAAATCTGGGCGTGAGGGTGATCCAAGAAGAGGGGAGTGATGAAGGAGGGAGGTGTAAGGGCAAGGTGGGGAGGGGGGAAGGGGCGGCTACGCAATACTCAACTGCATATTTTGCCTTCCATTTGAGACTTGGTTTGAGAAAATCGGTTCAGTCATCACCGATGAACCGATGTGACTTTAATTGTGGAATATGCCCGGAATTCCGGACTTCCGGAATCGTCGATAGTGGACAATATATTCAAAGAATGTTTGATTGGCAATCAGTGATCTAGATCTACGATTAGAAGTAATTTGGTGACCATTTCAATAGTTTTTAGCCTCTGAGGTATTACGATTGTACCGATTTATATGGGAAATTCCAGTGTATCCTTACTAACACCCCTGTAACTCCGGAAGCAAGAGTCAGAAGCGAATAAAATTCAGCAGCAGTCAATGGCGTTACTGTATCTTTCATTTGAAATTAAGTTCGTAAAAATCGGTAGAGAATTCGTTGTGGAATGGGTGTGATATTAGCTTAGGAACTTGGCGGGTTCCCCGAGGGCGTCATGAACCGTCATAGGTGGCCAATGTGGTCAAAGCTGCTTTGATTGATCATTAGTGATCCAGACCCGCAAACTAGAGTAATGTTACATCAATTTTAATATGTTTTACATCATTTGAACATTATGGTGGTACCAGTTTATATGGGAATTTGCTGTGTGACCGCACTCTTCAACCCGTAACTCCGGAACCGGAAGTCGGATCAACTAAAAATTCAATAGCAGCTTATGGGAGCGTTATACCTTTCAGATGAAACTAAGTTTGCGAAAATCGGTTCAGCCATCTCTGAGAAAATTGTGTGAGTTTAAATGACACACACACACACACATACATACAAACACACAGACATTTGCCGATCTCGGCGAACTGAATCGAATGGTGTATGATACTCGGCCCTCCGGGCCTCGGTTAAAAAGTCGATTTTTACAGTGATTGCATAGCCTTTCTTTATATGAGAAAGGCAAAAAACGTTTTGACAGTCTTTCTGGACGTAATCCCCGACACTTCGCAAGACCGGGCGCAAAGAGTCTATAGAAAATCATATCCGCAGAAAACCGTTAACAAGAAAATACATAGGTAATACATGTAGTAATGGATTTTTACACGATTCACGCAGATAATCTATTAATCATTATAACAATAAAAAAATCAATAATCGGCTGTCAGTTTTCCGAATATCCAACTCAACCAACTAATATCCGTTAAGCACCTCAAAATACCACAAAGAGGCCACCATCCAAGTTTGAAAATCGCGGAACAAAACGGGAAGACTCTCCAAAAACACCAAGCCACTCATACCTGTACGCAGTAATCGGTTGTTACGGTCTACTAATCGAATACACCAATCGGGCTCTCGAAAATCACTCGACCAGCAGATAACAATTTGTCAAAATCGGACATCACTAAATCCAAGAATTTCGTACAACGTTTATGTCTACTTTCACCCGCGGAACACCCAACACAACACCAGACCAGATGACTTGCAAGCCATCAAAAATCTCGACTCTCCCATGTCGCTTTCGCCCCTGACAGTGCACTACACCGGGTAGCCGGTGTTTTAGCTTCCGATGGCCCTACATTTTCTGACAAAGTGAAGTTCAGGAATGTTGAGATTTTTATCACTGTTTAGGAAAGCAAAAGTATCATAAAGCTAGTGTCAGGCCTTCATGAGACCTTAAGAAGTCACTTTTGGAGATATTCGTTAATGTAGATTTGTCGGTAGACGGTTCCAGATTTAATTAAAAAAAAAACTAATTTAACACATCTACAGATCGCTTGCAACATAAAAAACTTTTTGTGCAATTTAACAGCTCCATCTAAGGCCAATTCAATAAATTTCCTACATGAAAGTTTACTTTTGTTAAAAAACGGTTTTTAAACCAAAGCTGGAAGTTAAACCTTGGCGTGGAAGAGCCGGTATATTAATATATGCTATTACTTAGTGTAGAATTAGATTTTGCCCTTTACGGCTATTATACAACCGCCAGAAGAAACTTAAAACGTTGGTACACAATCGAGAATAGCGAATCAGAGAAGCTGACTATATATCAGTGATTTACTAAATACAGAATGGATAATGGTTATGATGTAAAACCTTAAGGTTTTACATCATAACCATTATCCATTCTGTATTTAGTAAATCACTGATATATAGTCAGCTTCTCTGATTCGCTATTCTCGATTGTGTACCAACGTTTTAAGTTTCTTCTGGCGGTTGTATAATAGCCGTAAAGGGCAAAATCTAATTCTACACTAAGTAATAGCATATATTAATATACCGGCTCTTCCACGCCAAGGTTTAACTTCCAGCTTTGGTTTAAAAACCGTTTTTTAACAAAAGTAAACTTTCATGTAGGAAATTTATTGAATTGGCCTTAGATGGAGCTGTTAAATTGCACAAAAAGTTTTGTTAAGTCTTAGGTCTTAGGTGTTAAGTCTTAGGTACGGAGCAATACCTCGACCTAGGAACTCCTTAAGTCTTCGGTACGGAGCAATACCTCGACCTAGGAACTCCTAGCACGTTGTTAGTCGCCTCTTACGACATGGGAGCAGTCCCCAGAGGTTCTATTCTTGGCTGAAATAGTGCAAAAAGATTTCAGCCCGCCGGACACCACACGGCTTATAATCAATGAAACAACGAAATTTCCAATTAACATAAGTATACCTTCAGTTTGATTTTACCCATTTTTCCGCCGCTTTCTAGAAATTACATTTTATTCACATGAATTTTTGATACTAACGTGCCACAGAAATGGTTAAAATGTTTGTTAGAATCTTAAAATATCTACATATATTGTTGTAATATATCGCTTCGCTTTATCTATCGCCATAAGTAAAAAAAACTTTTTTTGGTCTTGTATAGCAGGTCACCTCGTTAAGGGTTCATATATGTAACGGATCGACAAACACCACGGTAGAGCACGAAAACATAGGCATATTTAAGAAATTTTACTTGTTACAATTTAAAGATGAATCGAGATCCCGTAAACTGCGATTTAGTTTTGATGTACAAAAACTAAAAGTGTCAAGTGTTTTCAACACCAGATTGCGGCTGGACATTTTCCCACAGACTAGTTATTTTGGAAAAGGTCCACGGCCGAAAATCTATCTTCCGTAATTTTGGACCTAGAGCCAAGAACAAAAGTTTTTTCGATTCCTTAGAACGATAGAAAGCGACGATATTTTGTTTTTTTTTTGCGAAATGGCACCCTTTTGAATAGAAATACGCTGAACATATCATAAAAGTCGTAACAAAATTGCTTATTTCTTGAGCGTTTTTTCAAAAAGACATATCTGCAATGAGTTACTCTCTTTGTTTACTTTCTCTTTCAATTTTTACGGCGTCACTTTAACACTTTTCACTTATTTTACAGTACAGATCGAAAAACGGTAGTTTTAACTAGCATATTATGCAAAGAGTTGAGGGATAAATGTTAAAGTAACCGAATTATTAACAGAAGAGAAAGTAAACAAAGAGAGTAACTTATTGCAGATATGTCTTTTTGAAAAAACGCTCAAGATTTAATTAAAGTGCAATAAAAAATTGAAATCCTGTGTACGTCGCTGGAGAAAGCAATTTCGAATACTCTGTGAAAATTTCAGAGCGATAAACGAATACTTGTTATTTTAGGCCACCGCAAAAAATGTGGTGTAGATAAAAACGCTAGAGATAGTCGGGTTCGGGTTTTTGGACCCAAAATCTGGACCCGACCCGAACCCGACGGGTTTCAGGTCAGGTTCGGGTTCTATAAATTTAAACTTCTCGGGTTCGCGTCGAGTTCCGGGTTTTCAAATTTGAAATTCTCGGGCTCGGGTCGGGTGCGAGTTTTTGAAATTTCTTTCTTTAACTTTCGGGTTTTGGTTTTCAAATTTGGAACTGACGGGTTCGGGTTTTAAACAGTAAATAACTTTACTTCATGATACGAATGGATGACACATATAACCGTACTAAATTTTATCACCTTTCAATCGCTAGAATTCGTTATATTTTCTGCTGCTCAAATATTGTATGTTTTCATTCGTGTATAAAACTTCTCTTCAGATTCACAAACTGTTCAAATTATTTTATTTTTGAAGCGAGCACACATGAGAGAGCATTCAACAATAAGTGTTTCGCATCTAAATTCCCCACGCGATTTATTTTTCATGGTAATCATCAATAAACCAAGTCAAAGAAAATTTGTCGGAAAATATTGGTTCAACTTTCCACTATGGAATATGAATTTCGACAACCTTTGAGGCCGATACTTAGGCCGCGATTAGAGTAAACGCCTGAAACTCGGCTACAGTGCACAGAAATCAAAGCGAGTAGAAATCTAGAAAGTCATGAACAACGATGGCACTCTTATGGTGATGTATACTAGCGCCACTATCAAATCAGTAGTACATATATGAAGGCAGCACTTTCTATCAGATTGTCCTGGGCTGAGCCGTTGCATGATCCGGATTCCTGAATGAAATTACATGAATTTCCACGATCTTAAGGAATTCTTTTCCAGATATTAGTGGATTTGTGGTAGTCTGGGTGACGTGTAAACTGTCGAATTCGAATTGCCATTTGCCAAAGCTTACATACCAAATTACTCTTACATATTAATAAATTGGGTTAGAATCGGGTTTGTCAAGTTATAAATTTTCTGATTTGGGTCGGGTACAGGTTTTACAAACTTTTCATTCTCGGGTTCGGGTTTTTCAATTTTATAATGATCGGGCTCGGGCCGGGTTCGTGTTTTCAAGTTTTATAATTTCGAGCTCGGATCGGATTTTTCCTTTTTCAAGCTCTCGGGATAGGGTTCGAAAAAATTTAAACCCGACCATCTCTATTTCTCAGATCGCCATGGAAATTTGAATGAACGCTATTAATGATATGTTCTTCAAATATACGCAATATTTTTTCCATTTGTTAGGCATATATATATATATATATATATATATATATATATATATATATATATATATATATATATATATATATATATATATATATATATATATATATATATATATATATATATATATATATATATATATATATATATATATATATATATATATATATATATATATATATATATATATATATATATTCTCTAAAAGGAAATTCAGTTTTTCCATACATAATGCATTGAATGAAGAACTTAAATATTTTATTCACAAAGCATTAGTATTAAGTGGATTGTCCCATATTTTAAAGGGCATTTTTTTCGTTTTACCTTCATTTTGATTTGACTTTCGACATTTCTCGCAAAGATGTCCCATGCTAATTCGATCGATATAATATCCAAAGATGTTAATTTGAGCGTCTCTGTGAGGCCTACCACTATCCCATATAATATGTGTTATCAAAATCATCGCTAAACATCATGCTGTAAATGTTCTCAATTGTTATAATATCCGGAGAGAGTGACAAGTGTTATAAGAAATGTCTCATCACACTACTAGGTGGTTTTAACTCATTTTTCTTTCTACCATCGCTAGAAATAATCACTGAACAATTCAAAGTTGTCTGGATGAACCATGATCTCTTATCGGTGAAAAAAATTCATTTGCATGAATCTTCCAACAGCAGATTTTCTAACTTATAAATATCGGATCGATCTCGAACATTTCTTGGAAAATGAGATTCGAAATAAGTTACTCCAAGCAGCGGCGTAACTAAGAAAAGTTTTCGGGATAACCGGGGTAATTAAATCCAACAATAATAATTCTTTAGTCAGCACATTGAGAACATATTGTTTAAAGAATCATGAGGACTTTTTGAAAATTTTGGGAATGGGATTCTGATTTGCTTACCGAAACATTGCATAACTGTCAACATTTGCTGAATATACTTTTCAGTTTGGAAATGAGGAGAATTTAGACGAAATCTTAACATGATTAATAACAAGAAGAACACTTTCCGAAAGCAGAAGGAAATTTTAGAACAATGGCGTTTTCCGTTTGATTCTTGCAGAACCAGCAGCTGATCGATTTTTATGAGCATTTGATATTTGTTGTACAGTGTGATTCATCATAAGGTTTTTTTTTCAAACTGGCAAAAAACATTAAAAAATGAATCAAATCACGAAATATTTATTATAACTCGAAAGAAAATTCTTTACCATTTATTGTTTGTAAAGAATTTCTTTTGAATATTGACCATAGCAGTGCGTGAGGTGGTCCATTCGAGTGGCTCAATTTTTGAAGATGCGTTCGAGCATTTCAAGTGGTATATGGCTAATTACTCGAGTAATGTTGGCTTTCAATGCCTCACTCGATGCAGGCTTAGCCAGCTAGACTTTTGATTTCACACAATCCCATAGAATCTTAATCCACCTAGTGGTGCAATTGTGCCTTTCTCATTTATCCAAACTACGATTCCATGGCTGGTTATGTTTAATATAATGGTGGAACTGTCTATTAGATATTCAGTGTGATTTACACATACGTACAATGAATCGACAGCTACGAACTTGAGTTGCTATGTGTCGACGCTGAAATGCTTGAAACCAGCGGCGGATCCAAGAGGAGGGTTCGGGAGTTTGGACCCTGCCAAAAATTTTCAACTTTAAATTTTAAATTAGTCTCTCAACTCAAAATCATTGCAAACCAAATTTTTCACTGGTTTTTCAGACCCACTAGGAAGGTTTATTCTAGAGGAATTAGAAAATTTTATTCGCGTGGTGGGGTACTTGCTGAGGGAAGGGCGGTTTAGGGAAGGGTGGTGAGTGAAGTGGGGGGTGCTCCTCTCCGTATCCCCCTACCTACGACCCTGTTAAAATACAGAAAACATATGCAAGTCAAAAAAATGGCCGGGATTAAGTTGACGATGTTCAGAGTGATTGCATAACCTTTCTATAGGAGAAAGGCAAAAAATTATTTGCATATTTCGTATCTCTATGATAAGAAAAATATGCTCAGGAAATGATTTACTCGAATTCTACTTGGTTCGTCCGCTAGAGCCCCTCAAACTACCTACTATCAATTTTTATATAAAGCTGATAAAATCGGGTCAACAAGCTGATAAAATCGAGGGTTGATAAAATCGAGGGCTTATAAAATCGGGTCTTCACTGTACCGTTGACCAATTTGAGGACAGTGAGCCGATGTAAGTCATCCCATTAGGAAATGCCAAACAATACTGAACAACAATAGCATGACCGTTGGAAATTCTACGTTAAAACCACCTAGCGGTGCAATTGTGCCTTGCTCGCTTCTCTAAAGTATGGCTCGGAGGCTGGTTATGTTCAAAATACTTGTGGAAATGTCTATTACATTGTTAGTACACTTTGCACTTATACACAATGGATCGCCAGCCACAAACTTGATGAGCTATATGTCGGCGGTGAAACAGTTGAAACAAAAAAATATCATACTTAATTAGCCTAATAAGCATTAGTTCAATGTTATCTGCTTACTCATTTTGTCATGCGGGGGTGGGTGTGTGAGGAGGGCGAAAATCCCACGAACGAACGACTCCCCAGCTTTATTTGGTATGCTTTGTGATATAGTGGTGGTTTAAAGATGATGGGGTTGAGAGGGGGGGGGGGTATGAAGGATGGATGGGGTTGTGGTCTGAGGGATGATTTAAGGGGATTTTAAAGGGAGGGGAGTGAACAGTAGAGGGGGGGAGGGGGTAAGCTATCTCTCTGGACACCATCAACTACACCCCTATTAAAATCCATAAACCTTATGCCAGTCAAAAAAAAATATTTAGATTGACGGTTTTCAGAGTGATAGCATAACCTTTCTATATGAGAAAGGCAAAAATGTGCCAAAATCCAAAAAAGTGAATGTTCGTGAAATTTTTTTTTGAGTTTGCATCAAATCTCGACGTTATGCACCTTAAAGACATTTGGCATCAAAAATAAAAATTATATTTTTAATTTTAACGATAGTTTATATGGGAAATTTCTATGTGACCGCATTCTTAAACGCGTAATTCCGGAACCAGAATTCCGATCGGTACAAAATTCAATAGCAGCCGATGGGTAGGTTATACCTTTCATTTGAGACTAAGTTTGGGCAAATCGGTCCAGCCATCTCTGAGAAAAATGAATCACATTTTTTGACACATGCGCACATACTTGCACACACATACAGACTATTTCCGATCTCGACGAACTGAGTCGAATGAAATATGACTCTCGGCCAAAAAAGGCAAAACATCATATTGAATAACCCTGTATTATCAATTCTATGAATAGGTTAAATAAATGTTTGAAAACTGTAATTTAAGGTAAAGATCACATGATTTCGAAACCACCAATTTCGGAGGATTATAGAATTTAAAAAAACATAAAACAGCACATCATCTGATGAAATAATTTTGGCGTGAAATCCTCCTAGAAGTAATTATGAACTATTTAACTTCAAACAAATTTATTTCGAGAGTGGATGTCTTCAGCAATGTTTTCAAGAGTGCTATTACAAACCATTTTGTTGAAGACACGAATGCTCCATGTGTTCAGAGAATTGAAATATTTTAGACTATTTGTGGAAGAAAACCTTTAAAATAAGTTATTATGATATTACTGTTTATTATAAATCTCTTTTGCACTTTATAAACTACAACATTTACATTTTATCCAAGGCTTGAATTTGTGAAGCCCACAATAAAAAATGATTAAAAAAAAACTATTGACATAAACAACAATGCGATGTATTTTGCTGTCTAATAACGGGATTCGACATGTTTTGATATGTGAAATAAAATATTGTGTCTCTTTTGATGAAGAACTCGGTTGAATGGAGATGGAGAGTCGTGAACAAAGTGGATTTTTATATGTTCTTATCAGAAGAAGCCACTGACTCCAAGTAAGTAGAAACCAGAGTTAAAAATATTCAAACTCATTGAATGAAAATTGATCATATTCAGCCACATTCATTTTCAATATTCAGTGACGCAGCTGAAAACGTCAAACGAACAAAACACCCATTCATCCATGCATATTTTCATTCGTCTCCGATTATTACACGAAACGACCATGTAGCAACGAATCAAACACATCAAAGTAGGCCTTAACATAATGTAAGCGATGATGATTGTTGTTTCATATGCTTTACCGGCATTTGAAAACATTTTCCTTGATAATTAGTGAAATGAATATATTGTTCGATGTTCAACTGAATGAATAACATGGATATTTGAATGAATATTTTTTCTATTCACCGCGAGTCGCATCAGGTTCATTTTCAGCCGTCAAAATAAAGCTTCGATTATTTGTAACTCTGGTAGAAACAAAGTCGTTCTACACTCGTCCAGAAGAGACTCCTTCGGTACTGTCTAACTATTACAATATTTATTGTTCATTATGTCCCACATTAATAGATACATCCCATTTTCCAGGATATTTTTCTATCGCATCAAACTCATTTTAATAGCGAATTTTTTGGGGTTAACTTAACGAATTCTTCCAAAATTTGGCGAACCTACCCCCATTCGTGCGTTTTAAACTATAGTTTGTGTTAAAAATCTATCCTTAATCAATTGGTCCACTTACGCGTTTATATACGTTGCGGGTCGAGTAAGTGTCAGAATTTTCATCATTCACGAATGAGAGATTGCCACATATTTACACACAGACATTGTCCCAAACAGGGCCGGCGGATAGCGTGAGTAGTACTACCCACTCGAAAATAACCGAGTGGGTAATTACACACTCGAAATTTTGGACATTTTCATGAATTTGAAATCTGCCACGTATATATCGGTGGCACTCATTTGAAAATTTCGATGCACGACAACTTCATTTGCACAATTACACTGCAAGTGATTTAATGTAAATGTAATGTAAGCGTGTGTATTGCGAAAATAAGACAAATCCCTATTTTATTACCCTCACCCTATGCTTACTACCCACTCGTGCTAAAAGTTTAACGCAACGTTTGGTTGTTATATAAGACTCGGCCTTTCTGGCCTCGCAAAAAATCTTGAAGGTTTAAGCGAATTCTAAACATTTTTAATAAGAAATGTAATAATAAGAAATGTAAAAATTGTTTTTTTTTCGTTTTCAAAAATGACCACTTTTTGAGGCTCTCTGAGTTGTACCTTAAGCAGTTATAATAGTTCATATTCCTTTATTGACCTATTCCCAAGGATGGTTAGCGTAATGTCTTTAAGTGTTATCACCATATTTCATTCGAGGTTTAAACCCACTGAATGCTAGTCATAATTGCTAACTTCATCATAGACTTTGCAGCATGCATGCAGCTTACTTCAACATATGCGAAACTTATGATTGGTAGGATACATTTATCTTTCAACAGCTCAGATTACACGCATAATTCTTGCAAAATTTTGATCGTATCTGTTCCACCGTATTATTAAACATAAATATTTACATTTATTACTACTTGTATTATTCCCTTTGACTTCTTTTCTTCCTTGCATCGCAAACTGGTGGCATGACGGTGGTTATACTATGATGCTGATGCTTCTGCGCTGCTGGTTGCCGTTCATATGTGGGCTTTTGTTTTGATTTATGGCAGACAGTAGGTATGAGCTCAGAGCGGGCTTGAACTCGAGTTAAAGAGTTATAAAGGTATCAGAAATACTAGCGCCATCAAGACAACTGTTGTAGCATTGCATTTATCTCCTGCTGATGTACGGCAGTAAATCGTGAGCATATTGATTTCATTCGTATTGAAGGTATATGATTGAAGGTTGCACAGTTCGTGCGAACTCTGTTTGTTCGACAAGTACATTTTGTATCTAGAAAACACCTTACGAATTATTACATTCGATATGAGTTATAATAACGTATTGGACGCATAACACTGATCGAATCAGAACTAATACAATCAGAAAAAGTATCGAGTTGGCATCTTCGAATCATAGTTATTTTGCAGTGAACGACTGAAGCTTGCACGGGAACAAATCCGTTCCTCGAAATAATGATGGTGGTCCTACCTCAAACCCCAACAAAGGTATGAGCTGAAAGATTTGTCTAGAAGATGTAATTATTATTTAGGCACATGACAAAAGCAGTAAACAAAAAAACGAGCTGGTCGCATTCGCATGCACAGCTTTTTCTCCAAAAGAACGTAACCAGATAATATTTAAATATTCCGAAAAATACAAGAGTCCATCAAGAAAACATCCATTCCGGGAAGATACTTTTTCGATTTGTTTATTTGATAAGGCACGTATGCATTAGCTTAAAGGTTCCATTTTTTCATTGTTTTACATTTAAAATTTCTTAAAACTAGGGGGTTACACATTTCAATATTATTTTGTTTTATATAATGAAACTAAAAAAATGCAGCTAACTTATACGTATACAAGAGGGGGTAATATAATATTTGTAAGATTAGGGGGACGGGTCATTTTGTGTGTTCTTTGTATAGTAATTCACTTTATGATTTTTAGAAGGGGGATTGTTGGAGAAATTAATTATTAACTAAGCGAAACATTTTACAAGCTTATTAACTAGAAATAACTAGGGAGAGTGGTTCAAGATTAGGGGGAATTAATTAGGACTATTTTAAAGTAGTGGTACTGTTGGGCATTTCTTAACGAGATTAAATATTGATCAACTAAAACTAGAAGATGGAAGGGGACATAAGTTTTGGGAAGATATTCAAGGGGAGAAGGGGGTGAAGTCATACATCTGTGTATCAGAGACATGGGAGAGAGGGTGGACAAGCCTGACAGGGGGGGGGGGGGATAACTTTCAGTTTCCGGCATCAGGAATCAACGGCCAGGATTACAGATTCGAACGGATGCATCAAGTATTGGGACGCCGGGCGGTTTCCCTCGAGCCGGCAGGGGTTCCTCCAGACGATTTCGTAGTACGGCTCAGATACGGATCCGAAACATACAGCGTTGCGCGTGTCATGTTGTACTGTAGGTCTCGTGTTGTTGGTTCATTCGACAGCTGTTTTGTCTCGTCTTGGAGTCATATCAGACCATCGTTGGGGTACGGTAGGCGGAAGAGGGCACTTCTGGGAATAATAAGAGAAAATATAGGGGCATTTAAATTTGGATATTGATAGTTTTGAGGAACGTGTATATAAGGGACATGTAGAGAATATCGCGGCTTGCTAGTACATCTCGAACCGGGACATTGGGTGATCTTCCTCGGGCCCGAAGGGAATCGAACAGTTGAGATCTGGCAGAGCAGTATTCGGCGCATGCCCAGACAACATGTTCGATCTCGTGATAACCGTTGCCACAAGCGCAGATACCGCTATCCACGAGCCCAATACGCCGAAGATGTGCGTCCAGCGTGTAGTGATTGGACATGGGCCGAGACATCACGCGAATGAAATCCCGACCCACATCCATCCCCCTGAACCAAGATTTCGTCGATACCTTTAGGATTATCGTATGTAGCCACCTTCCCAGTTCACCATTGCTCCATGAAGTTTGCCAACTTTCGAGGGTTCTCTGATGAGTAATACTGAAAAATTCGCTGAAGCTAATTGGTCTTTCATATATGTCACCTTGCAAAGCACCCGCCTTAGCTAAAGAGTCCGCTTCTTCATTACCTGGAATGGAGCAATGCAAGGAAACCCAAACTAAGGTAATCTTGTACGATCTTACAGACAAAGCACGCAGGCGCTCCCAGATTTTCCCCAGAAAATATGGAATGTGCTTTCTTGGTTTCATTGAACGGGTGGGAAGATACTTGATGGAATCGTGGATTGAGCCCTATTTCCTCCATTTCCGATATTATTCTGTAAGACTCCTTCCGCCTGACCAAGACATCGCTACGCTCAGACTTCAGTAGACATCTCATTATTTTCAATAACTTTTACCTCGTTTGGGTGTTGAAGTCAATATGACCCAAAATAAACTTTCAAAATGCGATAACGGCTTCAGTTTTGCACCTAGAAGATTGGAATTTCTTGACTTTTACTCTTTCATGGAGAGCAATGATCTTTAATAGAGTTCCAATTTTTCGGATATTTCTAAAGGGCTGCAAAAAAGTTACGAATAAGGTGTTAGCGTCATATTGACCAGGATTTAGAACTCAGTTTTAGGACACCTTTTAAGTCAAATCTATGTCTGATTGTGCATAAATTGGTTAACAGAGTTTCAATTTTCAGTTTCTGATAAATATTACCGTTTTTGACCAGGTTGACCAGTGGGAATCGTAAATCATAGGTTTATTAACAGAATACTAATAATAAACACAAAAAAACGAGAATGTACACATTAGATTTGTACATGATACGACCACTCTTGGATGTTTCGCATTACGATTCCTATGTCGATTCCGGTGGTACAATAGTATTTCTCATAATACAGAACAAGCGACAATGTGGTCAATCAATGACACTGATCCCAAAGTTTTATAATATATTTAAAATCTTATGTAAAATTGTATTCATACTCTCATTCAAATACTGACCTTGAATTTTATGTGAAAATAATACGGAAGATCCGGAACATCCGTAAAATTTGCTGATTCATGAAACTGGTTCTAGAATTCTGAAGTTTTTTTTAGAAAGATTTGTTTACATCGCATTGGCATAGATTCGTAGTTCCGAGTAAAAAATTGACCACATTGGGCACATAATGACCATCCGGACAATCGGGAACATTCGCTGAACTGATCAATTTATACAGTTGGTTTTAGAACCAGGTACTTTTTTGTGCTTCTTGAATTCTCATTTGAATGAGTTCGTACTTATGACCGCTGAGATTTTTAAAAAAATATTTTTGGGAATATCATTCGCATAAATTCGTACTTGTGACTGCGATAGGGTCCCTATTGGTATCGTAGTGACCGAGTAGAAGTCTGTGGTTTTCTCGAAAGTTTTTTTTTCAGAATTATTATTACAAAGAAATCGTACTTGTGAGCAAAACAAAAACTATTTGTGAACTGGCTAAAGCAGTGGCGGATCCAGGGGGATGGTCCTGGGGGTCCGGACCCCTCCCGAAATTTTTCAACTTGTTAAGAAATTTTGAAAAAGTTCTATTTTAAATTCGTTCTAAACTCAAAATTATTCCAAATCGAATACGACCACCAAAACTGTTTTTATTTAAATGAGTTTATTACGAAATACATATTGTGCAATGAATATATTAAAATCGAAATTTCGGACCCAATCCGAAATTTTTTTCTGGATCAATTCTACGCCGGATCATCCAAATGGTCAATGGATCCCTGTCCCATTCAAAAGCACGAATTTATGCGAATAATATACTCTTATATGTTTTCGAAAATGTCTCAGAGCGTTAGGACTAGATTCATGAATTGATCTGTCATACGGATGTTCCGGATCTTCCGGATGATTTCACGTAGAATCCATGGTCAATAGTTGAGTCAAAGTATCGGTATCATTTTAGTTGGGATTTTATAGAAGCTTTCAAGCATGTATATTTCAATATTATTCAATTTTATGAGAAATACTACATTCTCATTTTTATTTTGTTTGTATTTATTATTAGCATTCTATCAATAAACCTGTGATTTATAATGACGGTTCTGCATACATCTACATCAACATGACCCCATTCGGTACCGATTCCAACTGGCCAATCTGGTCAAAAACGATAATATTTTCCATAAACTGAAAATTCACTAACAGTTTGGGTACAAGTTCATACAGTTTTGGCTAAAAAAGTGTCTTAAAACTGAGTTCGCTATCCGGGTCAATATGGCCCGCTAACACCTTATTCGTTACAAAAAGGGAACACCTAAAGAATGTTAATAAACAAGTAACAAAAATCCGTCATCATCACAGAGAATATAATAACTCGCCTAAATGCAACTAAGAGAAGAGAAAAATTACAAGTTTCATGTTCAAAAATAATTCTTCAAATAACCTTCAAATATAAAAATCCAAAACTCTGTCCACAATGATTTTAATTTGTTTGGCAATATTTAACTTTAATTGTTTAAATTTTAACCAACTAGCAAGGGAATGTAAGTCTTCCTTCAAATGAGCCACGACTTCATCTATATTTTTAGCTGCAATGAACAGAACCGTGTCGTCAGTAAACATGTCTATTGTAAAACCCGCCTCGTGTCGTTTATATGCATAATAAATAAAATAGGCCCTAAGACACTATCTAGCGATACTCCAAGAGCAATTCCGGTGAAATAAATACAACCCCAAACGCTAACGCTATTTTGAGTTGCCATAACTTCACTACTTTCCAATAAATCCGAACATTTTTGACACATAGATGTAGATATGCGGAATGTTAAAGGGATCAAATTTCAGAACAGTCATCTAGCCCAATAACAAACATCGATATTGAAATTCAAAGATGCATGATCGACGAATGTTACAAAGTTACGGACACCAGTTGTACCTGCGATAAAAAAGATTCATTCTTGTACTAAAAATCATGTACAAAACTCTCATACGACCGTATGTAAAGATCAGTTCAGTTATTTCTTCATTTCTGAAAACGATGTTTTGAAAATATCCAAATTTGTTCACTTCGCGCGGTGTTTCTATCAGTGAACTAAACCTGCTAATACAATAATTGGTAACGTATTTCAATAAATTTTGTATTATTTACATAACATGGTGGTACTGGTTTTGCATTTTTTTTATAGAGAGGCTATACAATCATTCTGAAAATCGACTTTTTAAGCGAGGCCTGGAGGGCCGAGTTTTTTATACCATTCGAATCAGCTCGTCGAGTCCGCTAATGTCTGTGTGTGCGTATGTGTGTGTATGCAGGTATGTGACCAAAAATGCACATCGGTTACTCGAAGATGGCCGAACCGATTTTATCAAACTTTGTTTCAAATCAAAGGTACAACGTTCCCATTGGCTGCTATTGAATTTCATACAATTCCGACTTCCGGTTCCGGAGTTACGGGTTGAAGAGTGTGGCCATACATTAAATTCCCATATAAATCAGTATCGGCATGTTATCTAAAAGATGGAAAACTTAATGAAATGCATTCTGAATTGCTTGGATTTAATTTTCAGCTCACTGATCCCCAATCAAACCCACATGGACCACATTGGGCACCTTCGGCGAAACCGGAAGCTTCGGGAATGTGGCTATGTTCCTGAATT